>NW_027496869.1:0-81453 GCF_021521415.1 Bidens hawaiensis | reverse complement strand
AACCGGTAAAGTTCGTCTAAACGAACTGACTGGTGTATAAAAACCCTAAAAATGAACTATTTTCATATAATAGAGTTAAACAAGTAAAAATGAATCATCCGAAAGTAATTCGGATGATTTGGGTATTTTTAACCGATTTAACAGTTTCCGGTACGCCAAAGACGGAAACGGGTCTCGCGGCCAATCGGGGCGTCTAAACCGAGCTCTAATTTCACAACTTTAACTAAATTATCAGTCAACAACTATTTTCGGGTCGTGTGTGACCAAACTCATTTTTGGAACGTAAAAACGGATAACCGTGCTAGGCACGCAAAACGGGAAAAAACGACTAATAATAATTTTGACCAGTGAACTCTAAACGATATCACAATCTGAGTCCGGAGAAGTGTTTCTGGGTTAACATTGTCCCCAGAACGGGTACAGTGCTGGGTTAACAGTGTCCCCAGATGTACCGGTTAACTTGGTTAAAGTTATATTAATAATGAGTGTATAGTAACGATCGTAGGGATCATATTACAGATTGGACGTGTTAACTGATTATGATTGTTGTTACCTGCTTGCATGTGCTAAGGTGAGTTTCACGAGCCCCTTTTTCTGAATTATTTTCAGATATTTTCCCGGGGCGGAAGCATGTTACTATTGAAATGTTTAAGTACATACTGAACGCATGTATTTGCGTGTATTTATAAATATTTGATTGTACGGGAATCGTACAGAATGGGTACAGTACTGGGTTAACAGTGTCCCCAGATGTCTCTAGAAGTGTTTCTGGGTTAACATTGCCCCCGGAATGGGTACAGTACTGGGTTAACAGTGTCCCCAGATGTCCAAAGAGGTGTTTCTGGGTTAACATTGCCCCCGGAAAGGGTACAGTACTGGGTTAATAGTGTCCCCAGATAATATTATATTATGATATTGATTTATCAAGGTTTACTCAAATTGTGAAACTCACCAACTATTCGTAGTTGACCCGTTTTCTCACATGCTTTTCAGGTACAACTAAGATGAAGTGATTGCTTACATGCTAAGTGCTTGATGTGTGTAAGATTTGCGTGTGGGGATGTTAGGATACATTATATTACATAGAATTATGTATCGTATGGTATGATGTGTGTATCACCTAGACGGTAATGAAATACGAGATAATGTAATTTGAAGTATATTAATGTATTTAGTTTTCTTTATAAACAAAGTGGTTGATATCAGATGTGTCTGTGGCATCCCGTTTACGTTTCCGCTGCGGTTTCGGGGTGTTACAATCATCATCATTAAAAAGGAAGATTCATCCACATTTGGTTATATTGTTCTAGTTTAATCATGGGTTTGTTATTATCATCCATTCTAATGTTCATAATAATGCTCATTATGAGCTAAACTCCATTTATCATCTAAATCTATGAAGAAGATCCTTATATTGTATTTAGAATTGATAAGATATAAGTTATGATCTATATTTCTAAGTCTTGGTAATCCGAAAATGGCTTTGCTTAGGATATCATGCTAGTTAAAGAAATCATATGTTAATGGAATGTGTAAGTATAACCTACTTAAATCAACCAAGGGGAGGTTGTGTGAGTTAACTACAACCACCCGAAGTTGTTAGAATTGGTATTTGAGAAATCGGAGTCAATCCTAATCTTTCTACTTTACGAAAGTACCTGCCAACTTAAATTGACATTCTCGAGGTAGCATGACATTAGGAAAGGGTCGACTTTAAAATGCGCATGCTACCCCCTTTTGTCATAGATGCTCGCTTAGAAATGAGGAGCTATCTATCATATATTATTACGGCAAGTTTTACCACATGTTTATATATTAATTATCAATGATAAAATGGAGTGGATTCTTGATCTTAGATGGTAACCTTCATATAATTGAACTACTTGTTTAGAATCTCTCGTCTTGGTCACCTATATATTATATAAGTATTTATATTTTATAAAAATCTCAAAAATTAACCCCAAAATAATTAAAACCTCCGACTAAAGTAAAACAACGATTCATTATTAGAAACATTTGTGTCCACGGATCGATACTTGGTTCTTACCAATGCTATTCTACATATACGATAGGTACACTTGCCTATTTTGTGTGTGTTTAGTCTTTGTAGAAATCACTTTTATAACTTTAAAACACGATCATGTGCAAAAGCTAAATATCCACTCATATTTAACCGCAACGCAAACTGCATATCACGTACATGTTTTGTAAATATATCAGAGTTGTGGATTGTTTTAGTTGAATACTTTAGTTGTAATAAAATATTTATTACGAAAACTTCTTGAATATTAAATACCCAAGTGTTTGATTTAAATTTCTTGTTTAATATGATTACAATATTTTAATAATTAAAAGCTTAGCTATCTTCATATAGCGAGCATTTAACTCCACAAGTGACTCTATGTAACACCCCGTAACCGCAGCGGAAACGTAAACGGGATGCAACAGACACATCTGATATCAACAGCATTGCTTATAAAGAAAACACCACTACATTAATTTGCATCATATTACATTGTTCCGAGTTTAGTTACCGTCTAGGCGATAGCACATAAGTTTTACCAATATTACATTAACATAATTAATACAAAATGATCACTAAGCTTCCACAAAAACACGCATCATCAAGCAGGTAGCACATATTCCAGTTTGGAGTACCTAGAAAGCATGGAAAGAAAACGGGGTCAACTGCGAATAGTTGGTGGAGTTTCACTAATTTAAACAACAGTGACAAATCATTATAATAATCATATATTAGCGATGTAATTATGCTGAGCCCACAAGTAAAACCTCTGACTATCACACACAACCCCCGTGGCATATCCCCCGCCCACGGACCCGTGGCATATCCCCCGCCCACGGAACTGCTCCAAACCGCTATGTCTAACATTACATAGCAAAATAAATAACAACAAAATAGACATGTGCAACTGGCTGGGAAACATCAGCAAATCCATGCCGGACCAGTTGGGTTTGTCAGGACCAATAGTACTATCCACACTCTACCGGCTTTCAGTTAATCACTCGTGTTCCGGGGCCTTAGAATGTTAGCAACTCAGACAATTACCATCTTAGTACATTTCCGAACGATTCCCCGTACAATAAAATATATATAAATCCACGCAAATCCATACGTTCAGTATGTATTTAAACATTTCCATAACAACATGCTTTCCGCCCCGGGAAATTATTTAAAAACAATTCAGAATAAGGGGCTCGTGAAACTCACCTTAACGTAGCAAGCAGTACACAATACACAGCTACTAATCCGGATCTGTAATACGATCTCTAAATTCGTTACTTTATAATCACTATAAATATAACTGTAACCGTGTTAACCGGTACATCTGGGGACACTGTTAACCCAGGACTCAGATTGTGATATCGTTTAGAGTTCACTAGTCAGATTTACTATTAGTCGTTTTTCCCGTTTTGCGTGCCTAGCACGGTTATCCATTTTTTTGTTTCAAAAATAAGTTTGGTCACACACGACCCGAAAATAGTGGTTAATTGATAATTTAACTAAAGTTGTGAAAATATGGCTCGGTTTAGACGCCCCGATTGGCCGCGGGACCCGTTTCCGTTTTTAGCGTACCGGAAACTGTTAAAATTACTCAAATCATCCGAATTATTTTCGGATGATTTATTTTTACTTGATTAACTCAATTATATGAAAATAGTTCATTTTTAGGGTTTTTATACACCAGTCAGCTCGCTTATGCGAACTTTACGGGTTTACGCGTTTTAAGCTTTAAAAGTTTGTTTTAGCACAAATAATTATCCGTTTAGTCTCGGATCTTGAAATTTTGCACAAATCACTTTTTGACAGTGAGGAATTTTATAAAAATATTTCCAGAATTAATTTTTATATTTAAAATTTATTTATCTATTTTTAAACACCATTTAAACGCTAAATATGTCGTAAATACCAAACGATCTTAGAAAAATCCCAAATTTTTCCTGGATGACCCCTGCCATCTCCATAGTCCCCTGTAATTTTTCAAGAACCAAAATCCCTTTTTAAATGCCATTTTCACTAAAACCGAGCTAGAAAACCCTAGAACTCGTTTAACCGAAAAGCCTACTTAGACTTCTCCAACTGACCTAAAATTTTGTGTGCGACTTATACATGTTATGAAAAGCTTATCTGAAATTTTCCAAAATTTTTCATGATATTTAACTATTTTTCACCATTTTTGGCCAAAACCGAGCATTAAATTCACCAAATATTCATCCTTTGTCCAAAAATTACCAAAACTTCACAGAACTCATGTTTTCATATATCTAACACCTCTGTAAAATTTCATGACCTAACTCTACGCGTATCACAATCTGTCCAAAATTCATAAACCATACAAAAACCGAACTACCTTGTGTTTCTAGCTTCAAATCGCAAGAATCTCGCTTTCTAGCCTTTGCTAGCAACTAGATACAACACCTACAAGCACAATAACACCACACCAAGCAAGTTACACCCACATTCAAGCCATTTCTTTCATGGTTTCGGTTATGCTTTGAAAACAAAGATTTAACCGTAAAAATTCGTTTTTGGTTCGTTTAACTCCTTTCTTGGACCAAGATCCCTTGTATAACCCGTATACATCACTTGATCATGCAAGAATCGGTTCCATCTCGGGTTTTCACCCTTTTTTCACTTGGAAACCTCATTTTCTTGCAAGAACACTCAAGAAACGAACATAATCACGTACATAACACGATCATTACCTTGTTTTTCTTGCTAAATGCCTCGGTTTTTAGGTCAAGAACTTGAGAGAGTTGAAGGATTGATGGATTGTGTTTGTGAAAAAAGGAAATGAAATGTGGTTTGGGGATAGGTAGTCCGATCGGACCATTTGGAGGGTGGGGTGGGACCCACATCTCCATTTTAAGCCACATATTCAGATTCTCTTAATCTGGATAATGTTTTGGATAATCTGGTTCAGTTCGTTTTTTCGGTTAAACGTTTAATTCGGCTTAAAACGAGGCTAAAACGGTCGTTTTTCGGCTTAAAAATGAAATTTATATAAAACCGATTTAAAAACTTAAACCATGACATTTATTAACTTAAAACATCATAGTATTAATAATTGCATCTTTTTCGGCTTGATCGATTGTCTCTTGCTTGGTTTGGTATTAAAGGTTTCGTTTAACGTACCGACGTATCATTAAATCGAAATCCTTTTTCTGTGCTTTAATTCACTTTTCCCGAAGCTTTAATACTTCGTAAACATCACTAAATATTATATATTTCGTCTATAATGCAATCCCCGATCGTTCGGGCTTCAATAACCGTTAATCGGTTAATCGTATTTCCAATACGATTAACTGTATAATCGAGTATAATTCGTACTATGAATCATACATACTCGTATAAACGCATCATAATTCACATATTCATTATTAAATAACACATAAATAGTATATACCGGTTAGGGTATACCTGATTTTGCCGGAATCGTTACATTTTCCCCCCGTAAAAGAAATTTCGTCCTCGAATTTTTTACGCGACGGCTACTTCTTTTTGTGGAAATAGATGGGGGTATTTCTTCGGGAATTCGTCCTTTCGCTCCCAGGTATATTCTGGGCCTCGTCGCGAATTCCATCTAACTTTGACCAACGAAATCTTGTTGTGTCTAAGTTGCTTGATTTTTCCGTCCACTATTTCTACGGGTTCCTCTACGAAATTGAGTTTATCATTTATTTGGACACCCTCTAAAGGTAACACCGATGTCTCATCCGCCAGACATCTTTTCAAGTTCGATACGTGAAACACGTTGTGAACTGCACTCAATTCATCGGGTAGTTCTAATCGGTACGCTACGGGACCGATTTTTGCAGTAATATTGAAGGGTCCAATATATCTCGGGGCTAACTTCCTCGCCTTTCCAAATCTGACTACACCCTTCCAAGGTGATACTTTCAAATACACTTTATCACCTTTCTCAAATGACAACGGTTTTCTACGGGTATCGGCATAACTCTTCTGCCGATCCCGCGCGGCCTTCAGATTGTTCCTAATTTCAAGGATTTTGCTGGTCGTTTCCTGGACCAGGTCTGATCTAATAACCTGAGTGTTGCCCACTTCAGTCCAGCAGAGTGGTGATCGGCACTTCCGACCATACAATGCTTCGTAAGGCGCTGCCTTTATACTGCTATGGTAACTGTTATTATAGGAAAATTCAACGAGTGGGAGGTGTTGATCCCAATTTCCCTTAAAATCCAGTACGCATGCACGAAGCAAATCCTCCAGGGTTAGGATGGTCCTCTCAGACTGACCATCGGTCTGAGGGTGGTAAGCTGTGCTTAGATCAATGCGCGTTCCCATCGCTTCTTGGACAGCTTGCCAAAGATTGGAGGTGAAATGGCTATCCCGATCGGAGATGATCGAGATGGGTATCTCATGACGAGACACAATTTCATTTATATAAATCTGCGCAAGTCTCTCTGTGTTATAATTATTTCTAATCGGAATAAAATGTGCCGATTTGGTTAATCGATCCACGATTACCCAAATTGCATCATGTCCTCGGGACGTTTTAGGAAGATGTGTCACAAAATCCATCGTGATTTGCTCCCACTTCCATTCGGGAATTTCCGGTTGTTGTAACATTCCCGAGGGTTTCTGGTGCTTTGCCTTAACTCTCGCAGAAGTCGTACATTTACCGACATACGTTGCGATATCCTTTTTCATACCCGGCCACCAGTAGAACTCCTTCACATCCTTGTACATCTTATCCGATCCCGAATGTATGGAATATTTTGTTCTATGTGCTTCGTCCATGATTAATTCACGAAGATCATGGAGGGTCGGGATCCAAATCCGACTTTTGAAATAGAGAATTTCGTCCACGCGCTGTTCGAAATTCTTCTCATTGCCGTAAAGACCCTCCTTTTCCAATTGATCCTCTTTCAACGCCTCACGTTGAGCGACTCGAACCAAGTCAGAAAGGTTCGACTGGACTATCATCCCCAGTGCTCGCACTCGCAATGGCTTAACCCGATCTTTCCTACTCAAAGCATCAGCTACGACATTAACCTTGCCGGGGTGATAACGGATGTCACAGTCATAATCGCTTAACAACTCGACCCATCTTCGTTGCCTCATATTCAGTTCTTTCTGGTCGAATATGTGCTGCAAACTTTTATGATCGGTGAAGACGGTGCACTTCGTTCCGTAGAGATAATGTCTCCAAATTTTAAGTGCGAAGATAACCGCTCTCAGTTCTAAGTCATGAGTAGTGTAATTCTTCTCATGTACTTTTAACTGTCGGGAAGCATAGGCTATAACCTTATTATTCTGCATCAACACGCATCCTAACCCTCTACGAGATGCGTCACAATACGCGACAAAGCCATCGTCTCCATCGGGGAGACTTAAAATCGGCGCTTGGCACAATTTTTGCTTTAACGTTTGAAATGCCGCTTCCTGCTCTTCTCCCCATTCATACTTTCGATCCTTTTGAGTCAGGAGAGTTAAAGGTTGCGCGATGCTGGAAAAGTTTTCTATAAATCGACGATAATATCCGGCTAAGCCTAAGAATTGGCGGATTTCCTTTGGCGTTTTAGGCGCTTGCCAATTCTTAATTGCTTCAATTTTACTCGGATCAACGTGTATTCCTTGATGGTTTACAACGTGACCGAGGAACTGCACTTCCTGTAACCAGAAGTTACACTTGGAGAATTTTGCATACAACTTCTCCTGATCCAGAAGCTTTAAAATTATTCTTAAGTGTTGCTCGTGCTCTTCTTTACTTTTCGAGTAAATCAAAATATCGTCAATAAACACGATGACAAATTTGTCGAGATAGGGTTTACAGACTCGATTCATGAGGTCCATGAACACTGCCGGCGCATTTGTTAGCCCGAAAGGCATAACTAAGAACTCATAATGGCCGTAGCGAGTCCGGAATGGGGTTTTTGGGATATCCTCTTCCTAAATTCTAACCTGATGGTATCCCGATCTAAGATCGATTTTTGAGAAATAGCTCGCACCTTGCAGCTGGTCAAACAGGTCATCAATTCGAGGAAGAGGGTACCTATTTTTGATTGTTAACTTGTTCAACTCCCTGTAATCAATGCACATTCTAAGGCTCCCGTCCTTCTTTTTCACGAATAATACAGGTGCACCCCACGGGGAATGACTAGGACGTACGAATCCTTTATCCAACAATTCTTGCAACTGATTGGATAATTCTTGCATCTCGGACGGTGCAAGTCAGTAGGGTGCTTTAGCAACAGGGCCAGCTTGAGGTAATAAATCGATTCTGAATTCAACCTGTTGGGTTGGCGGTAGTCCAGGAAGTTCTTCTGGGAAAACTTGTGGAAATTCGCGTACCACCGGGATATTATCCACCCGTTTCTCATCAGAATCTGTGGCCATCAAGCTTGCTAGATACGCCACGCATCCCTGACGTATATATTTTAACACCTTGAGGTGGGATATAAATGGTATCATGTGCCCGACTTCTCTCCTTGCACTAACACCTCTTCGTCATCCGACACCCGGATCTTGACGATTTTCTTTTCACAGTTTATTTCTACTTTGTTACGTGCTAACCAATCCATTCCCACTATCACGTCAAAACTACCTAATTCTACCGGTAATAAGTCAATCAGGAAGGATTGATCGTTCAGAATAAAAGGGCAATTCCGAACTATCTGATTAACTATCATGGTTTTACCGTTAGCGACTTCTACGGTATAAGGTTCTATGGGTTCACTAATCGGAAGGTTTGCTATCGATAGGAATTTAACAGAAACAAAACTTCTATCGGCGCCTGTATCAAATAATACAGAAGCGTAATGATCAGAGACGAGGAATGTACCTGTCACTACGCTGGGGTCCTGGCGTGCTTTGTTCGCCCCCATCACAAATGCTCGACCTCTCGCCGGATTGGACGACGATGCCTGACCCATGGTTTGCCTCCCATTCCCTCCCTGGTTCAGTTTCGGACAGTTTCTCTTGAAGTGATCTGTGCTGCCGCATTCAAAGCAAGCACGGCTGGTGGTCATCGTTTGGTTTCCTTGTGGGTATTGTTGTCGGGCTGGTTGGGTCCTAAATGGCTGCGCACGGATAGGTTGCAGTTGTCGGGTCAGATTGTTCAGGTTTGTCCTACAACTCTGTGCGTAGTGCCCATTCCTGCCACACCGATGGCACACTACCCCCCTGCACTCGCCACCATGCTGGTAACCGCATTTCCCACACCTAGGAAACGTCCTTGTCTGCGGTTCCTGCCTTCCGCCTGAACTAGTCATGGCGTAGTTCTGGGCAGCGGGCCTAGCACGTTTATCTTGCTGCTTCCCCTGGGTCCTATTATCATACGTACCTCGCTTTCCCCCAGCAGACTCTCCTGCCACCTTCAGTGACCCACTCCTCACGAAATCGTATGTGACAATACCAGCTTGCGTCACCGCACCCTCAAACGTCTGGTGTCCCCCAGCGTTGACTATACTCCTTACTACTGGAGTTAGTCCCCATATATAACGTTCCACCCTCTTTGACTCATGGGTGACCAACCACGGCACCAATCGCGACAATTCATTAAATCGGTTCGCATAACCCAAGTGGTCTGCCCCCTGCATCTCCAAGTTCCACAACTCATTTTCTAACTTCTGCAGTTCGTTTTTCGGGCAGAAATGTTCCAGTACAAGGGCTTTGAGTTCTGCCCAGGTCATGCGGTTTGTCGCTGCCTGACCGCGAGTTTGCACTATTGTGTTCCACCATGTCAAGGCATGGTCCGTGAACGTGCAGGTAGCATACTTAACAATGTACTCCTCAGGGCAGTTACTGATGTTCACAACCGACTCTATTTTCTCAATCCACTTAACCAACCCATTGGGTCCCTCAGACCCGCTAAATTCTAGGGGTTTGCAAAACATAAAATCTTTAATTGAACATCCCCTTGTTGCAGGAGTCGGTTCAGTGCGGTTCGTTTCTACACTGGGTATAGGGCCATTACTGTCTGTAACGACCACTCTAGGCGGCGCGTCATTACTCGGAATCGAGTTACCGTTCGGTGGAGGATTAACATTTTGTTCCCCAACATTATTGGTGGTCGTTTGATTGCTCGCAGGGTCTGGATTGGTCGTATTGTTAATACTGGCGGCGATGCGCGATACTATATCCGGTATCGCCGCCTCTAACTGCCGGGCAATCAGACGACTCACATCCACTTCTGACATTTGAGCTGACCGTTTTGGTGCCATCTACACAACATTAAGAAAATACATATAACTAATACAATTTCCAATCTCGATACACAACACATATTCCATTCATTAATAAACATTAGTACATTTTACATACACACCAGTACATAGATTAAGTTTTCATACATCAGTCCTACATCGGCATCATTTCGACATAACCCGCTATGGGTCAGTGCTTGAATGATACATCAAGAGTATCTACAATGACATCCCCAAAATCGACCCCTTATGGGCTAGTGGCTGTACTATAACTACCCAAGATTCACTCTATGTTAGCATCGCCACTAACTGCTTACACAGAGTATCAAAAAGCGGACCCTGACTACTACCACCCTAACATAACTAAACATGGTGGTATATCAACCACACCAACACTGCCACCATCACCACTAACACTGCCATCAGACCCCGGATCCGTGTTTCCATCCGGTCAATCATACACTGGGAGTATGCGTCCTCCCTCCTTAGCTGAGCGATCGCATACTGGCTGTCCAGTATGCAGTCCGCCAAGTGATTCCTCCTCTGAATACCCACTGTCAAGGCGGTGGTGTGCTCATTCATCTGCTCGGTGAGCACTCGGAGCCATGCAGCCTCGGTGGAGGGACGCTCATCCCTCACCGGCCTAGGGGTACCCCACACGGGTGGAGGCACAGGCTCGGGCTGGGGGCGGGAGGACTCGCCCCTGTGGTAAGTGGGTCTGGGTGGGGTAAAGGTAGGTGGGACATAAGGGGCACTGATTCGCGCCGTGAGGCGGGGACCGGGTCTGGGAGGGGTAAGGGTGACCTGTGGTGCGGGTGGGGTGGGGGATCTGGCAACCCTAGCAGGGGAGGACAAGCTAGCACTCCTATGGCTAGTCTCAGTAGGCTCAGTGCTGGAAGCTAAGCGTAAACTTCTAGAGTCCCCAGAACTGGTCTCCTCCGGGTCCTCCTCTACTGATAAACTTCGTGATCTTGACATCCTTACCTGTACACAAGTTAGCAAACATATAGTTCCTTCCATAATGTAAATCATAATTAAATTAATATACACACATTTATACAACCTTGTCACATAAAAATATTATCATATACTTACACATATGTTGCCGATTTTACCTATTAATGTTCCCCGTGGCCTCCCACGAATTCCCTCGTGCGGACAAGTCTGTTATTATGTTCCGGACCATAATAACTCACTTGTCCATCCAAGTTCATCCAGATCTCGTCACTATATATTATTAGTTGATATTCAGATCCTATAATACTTGAGCTACTGGTTATATTTTAGGTATCTTTTAAAGACATCCTAATTCTTTATAACCAATGGCTCTGATACCAAGTTCTGTAACACCCCGTAACCGCAGCGGAAACGTAAACGGGATGCAACAGACACATCTGATATCAACAGCATTGCTTATAAAGAAAACACCACTACATTAATTTGCATCATATTACATTGTTCCGAGTTTAGTTACCGTCTAGGCGATAGCACATAAGTTTTACCAATATTACATTAACATAATTAATACAAAATGATCACTAAGCTTCCACAAAAACACGCATCATCAAGCAGGTAGCACTTATTCCAGTTTGGGAGTACCTAGAAAGCATGGAAAGAAAACGGGTCAACTACGAATAGTTGGTGAGTTTCACTAATTTAAACAACAGTGACAAATCATTATAATAATCATATATTAGCGATGTAATTATGCTGAGCCCACAAGTGAAACCTCTGACTATCACACACAACCCCCGTGGCATATCCCCCGCCCACGGACCCGTAGCATATCCCCCGCCCACGGAACTGCCCCAAACCGCTATGTATAACATTACATAGCAAAATAAATAACAACAAAATAGACATGTGCAACTGGCTGGGAAACATCAGCAAATCCATGCCGGACCAGTTGGGTTTGTCAGACCAATAGTACTATCCACACTCTACCGGCTTTCAGTTAATCACTCGTGTTCCGGGGCCTTAGAATGTTAGCAACTCAGACAATTACCATCTTAGTACATTTCCGTACGATTCCCGTACAATAAAATATATATAAATCCACGCAAATCCATGCGTTCAGTATGTATTTAAACATTTCCATAAAAACATGCTTTCCGCCCCGGGAAATTATTTAAAAACAATTCAGAAAAAGGGGCTCGTGAAACTCACCTTAACGTAGCAAGCAGTACACAATACACAGCTACTAATCCGGATCTGTAATACGATCTCTAAATTCGTTACTTTATAATCACTATTAATATAACTGTAACCGTGTTAACCGGTACATCTGGGGACACTGTTAACCCAGTACTGTATCCGTTCTGGGGGCAATGTTAACCCAGAAACACTTCTCTGGACTCAGATTGTGATATCGTTTAGAGTTCACTAGTCAGATTTACTATTAGTCGTTTTTCCCGTTTTGCGTGCCTGGCACGGTTATCCATTTTTATGTTTCAAAAATGAGTTTGGTCACACACGACCCGAAAATAGTGGTTAATTGATAATTTAACTAAAGTTGTGAAATTAGGGCTCGGTTTAGACGCCCCGATTGGCCGCGGGACCCGTTTCCGTTTTTAGCGTACCGGAAACTGTTAAAATTACTCAAATCATCCGAATTATTTTCGGATGATTTATTTTTACTTGATTAACTCAATTATATGAAAATAGTTCATTTTTAGGGTTTTTATACACCAGTCAGCTCGCTTATGCGAACTTTACGGGTTTACGCGTTTTAAGCTTTAAAAGTTTGTTTTAGCACAAATAATTATCCGTTTAGTCTCGGATCTTGAAATTTTGCACAAATCACTTTTTGACAGTGAGGAATTTTATAAAAATATTTCCAGAATTAATTTTTATATTTAAAATTTATTTATCTATTTTTAAACACCAATTAAACGCTAAATATGTCGTAAATACCAAACGATCTTAGAAAAATCCCAAATTTTTCCTGGATGACCCCTGCCATCTCCATAGTCCCCTGTAATTTTTCCAGAACCAAAATCCCTTTTTAAATGCCATTTTCACTAAAACCGAGCTAGAAAACCCTAGAACTCGTTTAACCGAAAAGCCTACTTAGACTTCTCCAACTGACCTCAAATTTTGTTTGCGACTTATACATGTTATGAAAAGCTTATCTGAAATTTTCCATAATTTTTCATGATATTTAACTATTTTTCACCATATTTGGCCAAAACCGAGCATTAAATTCACCAAATATTCATCCTTTGTCCAAAAATTACCAAAACTTCACAGAACTCATGTTTTCATATATCTAACACCTCTGTAAAATTTCATGACCTAACTCTACGCGTATCACAATCTGTCCAAAATTCATAAACCATACAAAAACCGAACTACCTTGTGTTTCTAGCTTCAAATCGCAAGAATCTCGCTTTCTAGCCTTTGCTAGCAACTAGATACAACACCTACAAGCACAATAACACCACACCAAGCAAGTTACACCCACAATCAAGCCATTTCTTTCATGGTTTCGGTTATGCTTTGAAAACAAAGATTTAACCGTAAAAATTCGTTTTTGGTTCGTTTAACTCCTTTCTTGGACCAAGATCCCTTGTATAACCCGTATACATCACTTGATCATGCAAGAATCGGTTCCATCTCGGGTTTTCACCCTTTTTTCACTTGGAAACCTCATTTTCTTGCAAGAACACTCAAGAAACGAACATAATCACGTACATAACACGATCATTACCTTGTTTTTCTTGCTAAATGTCTCGGTTTTTAGGTCAAGAACTTGAGAGAGTTGAAGGATTGATGGATTGTGTTTGTGAAAAAAGGAAATGAAATGTGGTTTGGGGATAGGTAGTCCGATCGGACCATTTGGAGGGTGGGGTGGGACCCACATCTCCATTTTAAGCCACATATTCAGATTCTCGTAATCTGGATAATGTTTTGGATAATCTGGTTCAGTTAGTTTTTCGGTTAAACGTTTAATTCGGCTTAAAACGAGGCTAAAACGGTCGTTTTTCGGCTTAAAAATGAAATTTATATAAAACCGATTTAAAAACTTAAACCATGACATTTATTAACTTAAAACATCATAGTATTAATAATTGTGCATCTTTTTCGGCTTGATCGATTGTCTCTTGCTTGGTTTGGTATTAAAGGTTTCGTTTAACGTACCGACGTATCATTAAATCGAAATCCTTTTTCTGTGCTTTAATTCACTTATCCCGAAGCTTTAATACTTCGTAAACATCACTAAATATTATATATTTCGTCTATAATGCAATCCCCGATCGTTCGGGCTTCAATAACCGTTAATCGGTTAATCGTATTTCCAATACGATTAACTGTATAATCGAGTATAATTCGTACTATGAATCATACATACTCGTATAAACGCATCATAATTCACATATTCATTATTAAATAACACATAAATAGTATATACCGGTTAGGGTATACCTGATTTTGCCGGAATCGTTACACTCTATATCCTTGCTACTTGTGCTAAACTTGATTCACTGAAATGTTGGGAAAAATACTTAATCGATATACTGGTGAATCGTTGACTCTAAAAACATTTAACAAATCTCTAAATGAGAGAGATAGTTTTCTTGAACAATCTTTCCACCCCGGGATTTGTACCACTTGCCATACACACACAATTCGAAGGTTCTCCGAGACACATAGCCCTTTGGACAACGGGTCATGACTGACATTTTAGCATGTCTGCTTGACATTTAGCATGCATGTTTGGTCAGTTATGTTTGGATCCAGACACATGTGTAATTGGTCATAATTGCTTTTATTAGCTATCTCGTATGATAGAGATCAAGTAATCTCATATAAGCATTTGATTGAATCTTTAAGATAAACTGCACGTTCATCTTATCGAGTAATAAATTTTGACTGCTTGTAAAGGTTTAATGTCTTCACCTATAATTGTATTATATTATATTCCGTTGTGCAGGTAACTGCACAGGCTAATAGTCTTGTCAGTACAGGGGCCATTGGCATGGCGCTGACTACTGCAACATTTGAGACTTGCATTTTTAGAGGTGCATGCTGACGGGCATACTCTGCAACCTCACTCATGCATTCGCTAACTACTTTCCCACTAATGCACACATGCAAGCATAGAGATCATTGCTTGGTGGCCTATTCGTGACGCAAATTGCAATCAATTTGGGCCATGGTGCACGGCTAGCTGATCTAGAGATCCCATCAATTTCCCCTCGCATGTTGGACTATAGTTGCGCCTCGGGCATGCATATTGTCTTGCGGTTTGAGGGCCTCCATGGGTCGTATGATCGTCTCGTGATGAAGTTGGAGGCTGGCGCGTATGTCCAAGTGCCACTTGTCAAGCCTCCGCCATTACCCGCGCCGGAGGTGCAGATCGACGAGAACCACGTTGGCGCAGATGCAGGGGCGGATGCGGAGGAAGAGCATCAAGACCAGCCAGTTGAGGTACGTTTCATTGTCATTTAAATTTCTTTGTTTGGTCTAAATATTAATGTTTACTTATCGTGTTGATATTAGCCACCAGGGCCGCAACACAGTCCGGGGTACTTATCGCACCGTGCGTTTGGATACCGCTAATGACGCCCGATTGTGAAGATTAGAGGAGGGATGTCACAACTGTAGTGTCAGATGACATGGATTTTTGATATTTTGGCCGTCGACCAGCGTGGTGAGGTGTACAAAGTACCACCACCAGGTTTTGACCACGAGGTGAGCACATCGGGCGTTAGACGCAACCGCAAGGACAACGACAATGGTGATAGATCGAGTGCCAACTCACACTTGACGATGACGACGATGACAATGATGCTTCCCTTTGGATAGATTTTTATATTTTGCTATTTGTATGTGCTTGTTGTAATGGTTGTGTGTGTGGTGCGCGCACACGCGCATGTGTGTCGTTTTGTTTATATTGTTTCGTTAGAATTTTAACATCGGACCGATTATTTATAAAGAAAGTTAATAAAAAGTTTCTTTTTTATAAAACAAATTAAAAAAAATATAAAGCAAAAAGAAAACATAGAAAATAAAATTAAAAAAAACAAAAACAAAGAAAATAAAATTATCAGTTTTCCTTCGAGCTAGAGTCCATGCAAGTCCATCCAAGTGGTCGAACAGTTCCTTAAAACACTCCATATATTTCGCCGTTTGCCTCTCTTTCTTTATCTCCGGGACCTCATCATTTATTTTATTTCTTCGTTGGGCTTGGTCCAAACATTCCTATCCAAGGTTGTGTGTATCTTGGAGTCGACGGTTTATTTCGTAGAATTCGTGTTTCAGCTCAACACCCGCGCCGCCTTCGCCAACCCCGTCTGTTTCCCTTTTACACCACCTCTTCTACCAGGTGGTCGAGGGAGAACATCGGAACTCGGCTTTTCTGGAGCAAATGAAGATGAGGTTTTGGAGCTTTTTGGTAGCCACCTACGTTCGGACGTGACATGGGGGGTTACGATGCCCAACTTTGGGTGACCACGAAGATGCTTCCAACACTTCATGTACTGGAAGGCCCCTCGGGTACTTTGATACTCTTCCAACGCCTTTTCAATGAGGTTTGCAAGCCCACCCGGTATTTGGTGTTTATATCGGTTCTTTCTCCTGATACATAATCCATATCCCGGTGTTCTTCCATGATACCAATTTGTCGAAAAAACAAGTTCCCAAATTTTTGTGACAATCGAAGCCTAATTAACAAACCTACCCTTATCTGTGACAATCGAAGTGCCTTGTTAAATCCGGTCTCTCAAAAAGGGCAAACATATTGATCTTGACTCATTTTATTTGGGAACTTGTTGCGTTTGGGAAACTATCCACCATATTCATAACACCCAAGCTTTGAGTGACCAATATCTTCACCAAAATTCTTCCGTGGCCTCAATTTGAATACTTTCGTACAATGCTCCGTCTTGGTCTTCCAACATTCCACTTGAGGGGATTTATTGGGGATACATTGGTAAAGTTAATATGATTGTCGGCTTAGGCAGATCAGAGGGCCGGGGGTGCGACTGTTTCTGGCCGAATCATCCCGATAGGTCTAAAATTGATTTTAATAACAACTTTCATTAATCACGACAGACTAGCAAGAAGCTAGGCCAAGAAACAACAAGAAAAAAATAAAAAATGTACACAAATCTTTTTTAATTCTGGTAAAGAACTGCTACTCTAATATCATGACATAAATCAGAAAAGAAAACAATTAAATTTATAATTTTAACCTATCTCAAACTATGATAAGTGAATTGAATTTATAAATATAATAATATAAATGAAAATTTCAGTTATTTAAGAAAAACTATGCATTTCCCTTGTACATACACAAAAACAGTTAAACAGACTCTTCTTACTATACGTACGTACGTGGTAAACAATATACGAAACATGATGTAGGACATGTGATATGCAATGTTTGATCATTTCTAGTATCTTTGCTTCGGTTTCGGTTGTGGGAGACTGCTACGTGAAATAATGGTGGATCTAAAAAAACTTTTAGCAGTAACCCAAAAAAAAAATTATATCGTACAAGGCCGTCTCTGAGTATTTGAGAGTCATTACGAGTCGAAAAGAGGGCCCCTAATTTTTGTAATTTTAATTGGGTTTACTTTTGATTCTATTTGTTTTTTACATCATATTTGACCCGACTTGGTTTTGAATAAAAGTTACGTCAAAAAGTAGAAATGATTTCTTTTAACAAAATTTATATTAAAACGGTGACAAAAAATAAGTTTATTGTAATGCATTTCAAAGTGTAGAAAACACTATATTTTGAAGTAGAGAATAACAAAAATAAATACATCAAATTGTGTAAATCAAAATTTTTAACAAAATTACGTTAATATATATTTTTTTTATTTGTTACTTGTGAATTAAGAATATATACATAAAACAGTAAAGTAAAAAATTTTAAATAAAATAAGTTCAACTAAATAAACTATACCAACAATATGATAAATAAATAATATTTATAAATCCATAGATGAATTTCTATTTTGCTGTTTCTCTTTCAAAAAATTTCAAAAAAAATTCAATTTAACAATATTAAAAATATGTGCAGTAAAAAACAACATTAAAAATTTACATTTTTAATTTAATAGAAAGTCAAAAGAAAGGGCACTAAAGGACAAAGGAAAAATATGATTGTTTTTTTTTTTTAACTTTTAACCTTGTGAGTTGTGAGTTAGAAAGACTAAAAAACCGAGTTAATTGCAAAACAAAACCCCTTTTCTATCTTATCATCTTCCTCCTCATGCAAATCTGCAACTACATTGCAAAAAAAATCCTATGAAACCTTCTTTACTTCCTCTCTTTATACAAATTTTCCTTAAGGGTATCCTAATATTTTGTTCACGGGTATCATATCACATATAAAATTGTACCAATTTGACACTTTGTCATGAAAATTGAGGGATTACTCGGACAACTGGATAACACGCAGAGCCGCCCCTGACGTGAAAGACTGAAATCTATGTTCGTATTGACACCCTTGGTTTTATAATAGGTTGAGTTGGTTTGGTAGACCATAATAAGTCAAAACGGGATAGCGGGTGACGTGTAATCGTCTAGTAAAAGTGAAACAAAAAAATAATAATAATAATAATAATAATAATAATAATAATAATAATAATAAAAGCTCGAAGAGATATTTAAGTGACGAGTGCAGAGCAGAGCCACTAGTTGTGGAATAAATACTTTGCACTTTGTTGAAACGCATGGCTCAGAGCACCCGATGGATTGACACGTGGCACCTCATAAAGCGCCCTCACACCAAGGTTACAAAACTCTTGGTTCACAGCCCTCCGGATGGAGTGACACGTGGCGAGTAACAAAACACCCAACCCCGTGTTATTTAATGCTGTGAAGATGCCGCCATTTCGACTCCACCTTGACCTAAATTAAACTTTTAATTTAAGTTAAAAAACACCACCTAGCTATTGCTTGCTATCTTCGATGGGTAGAGGTAAGGTTGAACTGAAGCGGATCCAGGATAAGGTGAGCCGTCAGGTGTCCTTCACCAAGCGCCAGAATGGACTGATGAAGAAAGCTCATGAGCTTTTTATGCTACGTGACGTTGATGTGGCGGTTTTCGTCTTTTCGGGGAGAAACGTGCTCTATGAGTTTTCTACCGATGACAGGTACATACTTACATGCTCCGCCCGGAAGATTAATCAAAACTACCAACTGATGCTTCTTTTATCTTCTCATGTTAACTTAGCTTAACTACCAAATATCTTACAAATATATATAATATATATATATATATCAGAACGGGATCTATGGACTGGTAGCCCGATCTACATATTAATCTGGTCAGATGTTTGATGTACAAGATATATCTTCTTATCCACCAATATTCTAGTTTCTAATTAAGAAGGTGTCTCAGAATCCACATAACTGATCATGGCTCATCGATGCAACGGTAGTCAATATGCATGCATGCTAATTCATGTATATATATATTATAAAACTGTGAAACATATCAACTATCGTCATCGTGCTACATATACCTCAACGCGTCTGATGTTATGAAGACGAACCTTATCTAAAAATGTTGAGACTAGCATGGTGGTCTCTCTCACATGACATCTCTATGGATAAAATTTTTACAAAACTGTTATTTTTTTATACTGTCTCACTTTGATACCACTTTATTAGCCTTTTTTGCCACTTAACTTAGGGTAAAGTATTTAAGAAATATGACTTAACATGAAAGATATATAAGCTATGTTACTTTCCATATAAGCTACTTAAAAATTTTTTTCTAAAGTTAAAAAGTTTGCTAAGTTTTAATATGGTTTTATTGTTGTATGTTTACTTGTAAATGATTAATACTCAAAACATTTATGAAGAATGGGGATTTTTAAAGCTACTAAAGTGTCATAGCTGATTTACTTCTCTCTTGTTCAACTAATATTAAAAGTCTCATAGCAATTAACACTAATAAAACTTTCTTACTATTTCATGAATTTTCTTTTCAAATAAACTAGTGGGTTTGAACACACGAGCTGCGGTGGGAACACTTGGAAATCCAGTTAATATTGATTCAATTCATTGCAGTAACAATAGAGTACCAGCATTAAAAACATAAAACCAAATACTAGTACCGATGTAAGTATCGGTACGGCTCGCCACCAAATTTATACTAGAACCGAGAAGAAATTTAAAAAGACATGCACGCTTAGCTATTTTATAAAATATGAAAATTGAAAACCAAAAACCATTTAACTAAATGTTCAAATACCAAAAAGTGGCTAAACTTTAGATAACAGAAGTTTTGTGTTCGTTCTTTACATTTTTATGAAAAGAAAAGTTTACTATAAAAGCTCTGTGATGAAACTAAAAATATATCTCTTGTGTAAAGAGATATATTAGTAATATATCTCTTATGTAAAGAGATATATTACTAAAGAGATATACTAGTAATCTTTACTAAAGAGATATATTAGTAATATATCTCTTTATATAAGAGATATATTAGTAATAATATAATATATTTTTTAATGAAACTTTACGCGCGCATACCCATTTGAATGTGAGTCATAAATTGTATAATTTAAAATGTTAACCCGGGCATCTTGTATGATACCGAATTACACATTTAGTACAATATATATAGGTTGAGGTTACTGTATAATAATTGCTTAACGTATAATAGGTACGTGAATCACACTCAAAAGAAAAAACAAAACACTCAAAGGCAAAAAAAAAAAAAAGGTTCATCCAAAAAACTAAAACGCTCGACCAAAATACGAAAATGCTCAATCAAAAATACTAAAATGCTCAAAACGGTTTTCGTGAAAAAAAGTAAAAAATTGATCGATTAACGATCCAAAATTGTTTATTTCGGTGAACCAATGATTAATTGGATGTGTATTGACGATTTCGTGATCTTTTAATGTGATTTCATGGATCGAAGTTATGAATATAAGTATTCTTGTACCTGTTGTATGTTAAGCAATTATTGTATTCTCTCTCTCTCTCTCTCAGTATATATATATATATAGTGGAGGAAAATTTTGAGAACCTTGATTAGTTGTAAGAACTTTAAGAACTCAATATAGAGCACTCATTTAATTAAATGAGTATGGAATATGTGGCTAAGAATAAATCTGACTAAAAATAAATTAGAAGAGAGAATAAAGATTTTTGATGAATACACAAGTTTAAATATTAGTTACACATGTGTAATAAGTCGATTCGGCATGTAAAAAAATATTGTAATTTTTTTTACGTTACTTACACTTACGTATTACATACGTGTAAAAAATATTCAAAAAAAAAATTTGTTACGTTAAGTTCTTAAAACTCAAAGTGGTCCTAAAAAAATCAAATACATATAAATAAATATATATATATATATATATGTATGTATATATAGAGAGAGAGAACAAGATTATAATAAAAAGTATATTTTTCCTAAGAAGTGTAGAAAGTGTGTTTTGATACTCATTTAATTAAATGAGTGCTCTATATAGATCTAATAAAACAAATCGCACAATAAACACATCACAACTAAAATAAAACACACCGCACAATAAACACATTTTGCATATCCACCATCTGATCAATGCACCAGATTACTTATTACACTTCTTAGACACACTTCACTTCTTACTTTAACCTCACCCTAAATATATATATATATATATATATATATATATGGTCGAGAAACTGTACAATAATGCATTAACATACGATAGGTACGCGAGATGCTCAAAGGAAAAAACAAATGCAAGAATACTAAAACGCTCAAAATGCTCAACCAAAAACCTAAAACGTTCAGTCAAAAAGTAAAACGTTATAAAACGGTTTTCGTGAAAAAAAGGAAAAAATTGATCGATTAACGATCCGAAACTGTTTATTTTGGTGAACAAATTATTAGTTGGATATATATTGACGATTTCGAGATCATGTGATGTGATTTCATGAAATATAAGTATTCTTGTATTCTTGTACGTTAAGCAATTATTGTATTGCATATTTTCTCTCTCTCTCACTCTCTCTCTCTCTCTCTCTATATATATATATAGTGAGAGAGAGAGAGAAAATTATCTAAATAGTCTTTTTGAAGAGAGAGAAAAGCAAAAGTAATCCGTGAGATTTAGTTTTCCAAAAATAGCCCTCGAAATCCAACTTCCAAGTGACATTGGGATTTCCCCCGTGAGTTTTCGTGGACCAATCAAGATCTGCCATGTGTCATGCATTCCCACCTACCACGCAAGTATTCATCCCAAATCCGTCTGAAATGTTACTTTTCACATCAAATCTAACCTGATCAAAAGCAACTTTAATGTGATGTTTCAAGCTGTTTCCGTCTCCAACGCGAGTTTTCAAAAAAGATGGTTTTTAAAGTTTTTTTTGAAATTCATCTCCAAAGATGAATTTCATTTGAATTTTGTCTTTAAAAAAATCATATTCATCATCTTCTTCATCCAACTCCAAGCATTTCATCTGCCCCCTAATGCTACCGGACACCACCACCACCACCATGAAACTTGAGCCGAACCATGTTCCACCGACGCTACCACCGCCACCACCACCGCCATTAACAACAATATCGTGGATGTCCGTGGTGACGGTGGCGGTGACCGGAATAATGATGAAGGTGACCAGAATAATCACCTCCATCATTAGTTAATGGCGGTTACCTTCATCATTATTCCGGTCACCTTCATCATTATTCCGGTCACCGTAACAGCCACCGTCCGATTCTATTTATTCAATTTCAACATGAATTAAATGTTATATATCTAAAAATAACTCATGGATGGATTCATATGGGAGTGAAGAAGAAGAACATTGTTGTTGTTGAATTGCTCATTATCTCATAGATGGATTTCATAGGAATGTTTGTTATCTCATGGATGGATTCTTATGAATGTTCATAGAAAAAACATAAGGACAATAGAAGAAGATAATGAACATTCCTATGAAATTCATCTTGTCAGTTGAATTGTAATCAAAATTCATCTCCGAAGTTGAAGTTCATTTAAAATTCGTCTTTGGAGATGAATTTCAAAAGAACTTTAAAAACCATAAATTTGAAAACTTACGTTGGAGACGGAAACAGCTTGAAACATCCGTTAAAGTTGGTTTTCATCAGGATAGATTTGACGTAAAAATCAACGTTTAAAACAAATTTGTGATGAAAACTTGCGTGGTAGGTGGGAATGCATGGCACATGGCAGATCTTGATTGGTCCACGAAAACTCACGGGGAAAATCTCAATGTCATGTGGAAATTGGATATCGAGGACTGTTTTTAAAAAGCTAAATCTCACAAGCTATTTTTACTTTTCTTTCTCTTTAAAAGGGCTATTTAGATAATTTTCTCTTTAATTAATTGTGTTAGAATTTGTAGTTGAGATTAAATCATAACAAAAAAACTTATTGAGGAGTGAGAAACAATATTATTATCATATGAAATGGTGTTAATATATAAGTATTTGCACAAATAACAATAAACCAAACCTTGATGTCTTTCTTTTTTTATTTAATTTATTTTCTAACCAAATTCCAAAATTAAGCTTTTAATACATATATATCTAACAAATAGTCTTTTTAAAGACTAAAACTAACCCAAATTTAACAGAATTTGTAGTTGAGATTAAATCATAATAAAAAAACTTATTGAGGGGAGAGAAACAATATTATTATCAATGGTGTTAATATATAAGTAATTGCACAAATAACAATAAACCAAACCATGATGTCTTTCTTTTTTTATTTAATTTATTTTCTAACCAAATTCCAAAATTAAGTTTTAATACATATATATCTAACAAATACTCTTTTTAAAGACTAAAACTAACCCAAATTTAACATCTATACTAATTATTCAAGGTACATCTACACTAATTACACAAATTATCCCAATTACATCTTCAACAATTACACGTATTACACATATTACATACAACAATTACACAAATTACTCGAACTACATGTACAATATTTACCCAAATTAATCAAATTACATTGGTTACTCAATCACGGAATATACAAAATTACTTAAAATTATCAATTACTATCCTGCACAAGGTACATAAATTAGTAATACAAAATAAATATATTACATAAAGTTCACAAATTACTCGAATTACCCAAATTAAAAAATTTATATAATTATATATCTTACACAAATTATAGAAATTAAATATATTTCAAACTACATAAATATATAAGTTACATACAATACACATATTATCGCTTTCAAGCACATAAGAGAGTGGCAACCAAACATGATTTGTGTAAATACCTTATTGCATGCACGTAAATATAATTATGTTCATAAAATATATGTAATTAACACAAACTAGTCAGCAAATCAAACCTTCTGTTTCTCTTATAGTTAGCTAATTTAATAAATTAAAACGGGCTTGAACAATTAGGTTTTTCATGAAGAAACTGAAATTTGTATATACTAAAACCATATAGAATTTTTTTTCCTTAAAATATAGATATCGATTGTCAAAAAAATAATTTTCATTTCTCATTTTTATTTTCATTGTTTCGTTTCTTTAAAAAATTTTGCAAAATCAACATCTTTGTAAAAATTAAATAAAATCCAACCGAATGTAATCATATCTATCCAATTAAAAATCAAATGAAATCTTTGTAAAATCCCAGTAAACAATTTTTATTTTATTTTTTTTTTAATTTGACAATTTTATGTCAACATTTTTGTAAAATAGTAAACTAAAAAAAATCAATGAATAAAATAAAAGTGACAATTATAGATGAGAGAAAGAATAGATTTGACAAAGTAATAATTATATATTAGAAAAAATAAAAAAAAAATGGTTAAATGGCCATGTTGTCCTTTGATTATTCTAATGTATGAATGATATGGGTAAATCTGGACCATATGTTTGGTTAAGTTCTTAAAATTTGAGTGTGATTCTTAAAAGAAACCAAATATAATATATATATATATATATATATATATATATATATATATATATATATATATATATATATATATATATATGTGCGCGCGCGTGTGTGTTTTAAAATAAAATGATATAGTTTTATAGAAAGAGTAAAAATAGATTTAGGCCATTGGATTTAAGATTTAGTGGTTGAGATTGTTAGTTTTCAAAATATCAAATAGTTTCTTAGGATTAAGGATTTAGGCTACATAGTTTCCTAAATTCAAATTTTACGTCATTCTTATCATTCTTAGGAAACTTTTTATTTTTATTTTAACCATTTTCTATATATATATTTATATATAATATAAATAAAAATATAAAAATCATACATGTCACGATATGACCACTCCCCATTTTTTTAAAGTCACCAGATTTGTTTATTTTTAAATGGAGGCTTCTCATTTATTTGACCCGAATTCATGGGTATGGGTTTTATCAAACCCAGATATTTCTTAAACGGGTTATAAGGTCTTATTAAATTAAAAACTAATCTCACCAAATATTTGATATAAAAATCCTATAAAATAGGGAGATACTGAAAATTAATATATGATTAATTAAAAAAAGATATATATAATCTATAATTAAAAACCAATTTTATATTAAAAAATAAACGGGTCTTGAGTCTCATCAAACTCATATAGCTTTTAAACCGGGTTATAAAATTTTATTTATTTGTGAAACAATTTATCGTCAAACCATAAATATATTATTAACGTTCATATAATAAAAAAAATAAAAATTCAAAAAACAAATAATATAAAATAAACCCCGTAATACAAGAATAAAAACTAGTATATATATATACATATATATATATATATATATATATATATATATAGGGTAAGGATCCTAAGAGAACCCTTTGCAAATTGAGAACTTTGAGAACCATTTTGAACCACTAAAAACACCTTTAAAAAAATATTTAAAAATCATAAAACAAAAAATAATAAAAATTTTAAAAAAGTAAAAAAACCAAAATTCTTATATTTCATTCCGGTTTCATTAAAAAAAAGTAAAAAAATGCAAAAAAAAAATAATAAAAAAATGTCGTATTATACACATATGTATAATTTTATATAATCTTTGGTTACGTAATATACACATATGTACAGTGTCATTTATCTTAAATTATACACATGTAAATATATGTATATATTATACATATGTGTATATAATTTAGCTAAACCGAGTTTTTTTTATGAAACCGGGATGATAAAATAAGAATTTTGGTTTTTATATTTTTTTGATTTTTGTGTATTTTTTTATTTTTGGGTTTTTTATGGTTTAAAATGGTTCTCATAGTTCTTAATTTCAAAAAGTGCTCTCATCCTGATATATATATATATATATATATATATATATTTTTGTTAAATTGACATTGGGACTTAGAAAGTACGCTTTGTACATCTTATATTGATTGCTATATTGGAGTTCAGATATAGCATTCATATTGATTGCAATCAATACGAAGTGTACAAAATTAGAAGTCACTAGAAGTTCTATCTTGGAGACACTAGAAGTCATCGTACGTATAAACTTAGAGCATTCGTATCAATCTCTTATATTTAAAAATTGAAAAATTACAATAACAATCATTTTATTTTCTTTCTAATGTTCAACTAAATAATAATTTTCTATAACTTTATCATTATATTTTCTCTATCCTCTACTCACAACCACTTTAAAAAAATATTAAAAAATTATAGGGTATTAAAGAAACTTTTCAAATATAGAGAAAAATCACAACATTTTCTCTCTTATTCGTTCACAACACTCTAAACCACTCCATATATTACAAAAACTTCTCTCACAAAATTTGATGAATTAGTTGAGAATGCTCTTAGTAAGGGTATGTTTTTTTAACAGTACCCGAATAATGAACCCGAATCGAAGTGACCCGAGACCCGAATAACCCGACCCGATTAAAATCCTAAACCGAACCCGAGATATAATATTCGGGTCGGTACTTGGGTTGAAATACCCAAATTCGGGTTGACCCGAATAACCTAAAGTATAATACATGCATGTATCCCTTATTTTTATAGGGTAGTTAGTGGTGAAGTAACAGAATGATCATATGTATTCTTGTTCGATTGTTCTTAAGACTCCAATTAATATTGGATCTATCACACTGGATCCCACTGTATTAATTACCATAAAAGTATGTTGAGAATATATTTCCAATTCAAAAACTTAAATAGTTTAGTTATATAAACCAATATGTATTGAGCATGTTTCTTCAATGTACACATGTATTGATCCACATGCTACAAAACTTCATCTCGTATAATGCATGCTTTTATGATAAATTTTATGAATTGCTAAATAATATATGTTATTGTCGAATATGACTATATATTATGGTTTTACAACGGCTTGGAATATGTTTTTTTTATTTATGATATTGTTAGAGATGGATAATTTTTTTTAATTTGTTAAACCCGAATATACCCCAACCGTTTAACCCGAACAAACCGAACTTATCTGGGTCGGTTTTTGGGTGAATTATTTTTTGAGCTCAAACCCAAACTATCCAATTCGAACAATCTGAAACCCGAATAAATAACTCGAAGAACACCCCTAGCTCTTAGCAGGGTTAAACATTTCCACTTAATGATACCAATCGAACATGAGAGAGAAGATGGATCGATGCCTTCTAGAAAACTTTGTGGCTTCCTCGTTTTACTCCCATTTTCTCATAGAAGCGTAATACACAAAAACGAATAATAGCTACTTCTTTATTGAAGTTTAGGATAACGTTTTCACATGGTTTATTAATTATGAGATTATAAAGTTTGTCATTCTTGTATCAATTTATGTGGCCATCATGAAAGGTTTTGGGTTAATGAGATGATAAAAATGCTAACTTACTAAAAGATTTTACATTACATGTATCACCCTATTGGTTGTGAACATGAAATATGTTGGGTTCATAACAAATAGTGATCCGTCTAGAATACCGAAAACGTGATTTGAACGCATTATCTATAGATAATAGGAAAGCATCATAGTTAAGCACAATGGCAAGTGGGTTGGGTCAAGTTGGCAAACAAACAATATTGGCTGTAATGAGGGCTGAAATACGTATTGTGCTCCTATATTAGAGTAGTGAGGAATGTTGGGTTTCAACGGTGGTCCGAGACAAAAACGGATAAACTATTTGACCCGTTTTATTTAATATTTCGGTTTTGATAATAATTAATCCATAAACGAAACAATAAAGAAACGCAGCGGAATAAAATATTTAAAACGAACCATGAACCGAAACCCGAACCCGGATCCGATTACAAACGCGTACGAGTACAATAAACGATAAATAATAATCAACCATAGGAGGTTTGTCGATATACCTCGGTTACGAGAACCGGGAAGACACCGAGAGTATACGAGTCACGCTAGATCGACACAATCAAAGAGCAATGAAGTTCCGGCGGCGACTACATTGCAAAAAAAATCCTATGAAACCTTCTTTACTTCCTCTCTTTATACAAATTTTCCTCAAGGGTATCCTAATATTTTGTTCACGGGTATCATATCACATATAAAATTGTACCAATTTTACACTTTGTCATGAAAGTTGAGGGATTACTCGGACAACTGGATAACACGCAGAGCCGCCCCTGACGTGAAAGACTGAAATCTATGTTCGTATTGACACCCTTGGTTTTATAATAGGTTGAGTTGGTTTGGCAGACCATAATAAGTCAAAACGGGATAGCGGGTGACGTGTAATCGTCTAGTAAAAGTGAAAATAATAATAATAATAATAATAATAATAATAAAAGCTCGAAGAGATATTTAAGTGACGAGTGCAGAGCAGAGCCACTAGTTGTGGAATAAATACTTTGCACTTTGTTGAAACGCATGGCTCAGAGCACCCGATGGATTGACACGTGCCACCTCATAAAGCGCCCTCACACCAAGGTTACAAAACTCTTGGTTCACAGCCCTCCGGATGGAGTGACACGTGGCGAGTAACAAAACACCCAACCCCGTGTTATTTAATGCTGTGAAGATGCCGCCATTTCGACTCCACCTTGACCTAAATTAAACTTTTAATTTAAGTTAAAAAACACCACCTAGCTATTGCTTGCTATCTTCGATGGGTAGAGGTAAGGTTGAACCGAAGCGGATCCAGGATAAGGGGAGCCGTCAGGTGTCCTTCACCAAGCGCCAGAATGGACTGATGAAGAAAGCTCATGTGACGTTGATGTGGCGGTTTTCGTCTTTTCGGGGAGAAACGTGCTCTATGAGTTTTCTACCGATGACAGGTACATACTTACATGCTCCGCCCGGAAGATTAATCAAAACTACCAACTGATGCTTCTTTTATCCTTCTCATGTTAACTTAGCTTAACTACCAAATATCTTACAAATATATATATATATATATATATATATCAGAACGGGATCTATGGACTGGTAGCCCGATCTACATATTAATCTGGTCAGATGTTTGATGTACAAGATATATCTTCTTATCCACCAATATTCTAGTTTCTAATTAAGAAGGTGTCTCAGAATCCACATAACTGATCATGGCTCATCGATGCAACGGTAGTCAATATGCATGCATGCTAATTCATGTATATATATATTATAAAACTGTGAAACATATCAACTATCGTCATCGTGCTACATATACCTCAACGCGTCTGATGTTATGAAGACGAACCTTATCTAAAAATGTTGAGACTAGCATGGTGGTCTCTCTCACATGACATCTCTATGGATAAAATTTTTACAAAACTGTTATTTTTTTATACTGTCTCACTTTGATACCACTTTATTAGCCTTTTTTGCCACTTAACTTAGGGTAAAGTATTTAAGAAATATGACTTAACATGAAAGATATATAAGCTATGTTACTTTCCATATAAGCTACTTAAAAATTTTTTTCTAAAGTTAAAAAGTTTGCTAAGTTTTAATATGGTTTTATTGTTGTATGTTTACTTGTAAATGATTAATACTCAAAACATTTATGAAGAATGGGGATTTTTAAAGCTACTAAAGTGTCATAGCTGATTTACTTCTCTCTTGTTCAACTAATATTAAAAGTCTCATAGCAATTAACACTAATAAAACTTTCTTACTATTTCATGAATTTTCTTTTCAAATAAACTAGTGGGTTTGAACACACGAGCTGCGGTGGGAACACTTGGAAATCCAGTTAATATTGATTCAATTCATTGCAGTAACAATAGAGTACCAGCATTAAAAACATAAAACCAAATACTAGTACCGATGTAAGTATCGGTACGGCTCGCCACCAAATTTATACTAGAACCGAGAAGAAATTTAAAAAGACATGCACGCTTAGCTATTTTATAAAATATGAAAATTGAAAACCAAAAACCATTTAACTAAATGTTCAAATACCAAAAAGTGGCTAAACTTTAGATAACAGAAGTTTTGTGTTCGTTCTTTACATTTTTATGAAAAGAAAAGTTTACTATAAAAGCTCTGTGAAGAAACTAAAAATATATCTCTTATGTAAAGAGATATATTACTAAAGAGATATATTAGTAATCTTTACTAAAGAGATATATTAGTAATATATCTCTTTATATAAGAGATATATCAGTAATAATATAATATAATATAATATATTTTTTAATGAAACTTTACGCACGCATACCAATTAGAATGTGAGTCATAAATTGTATAATTTAAAATGTTAACCCGGGCATCTTGTATGATACCGAATTACACATTTAGTACAATATATATAGGTTGAGGTTACTGTATAATAATTGCTTAACGTATAATAGGTACGTGAATCACACTTAAAGGAAAAAACAAAACACTCAAAGGCAAAAAAAACTAAAACGTTCATCCAAAAATCTAAAACGCTCGACCAAAATACGAAAATGCTCAATCAAAAATACTAAAACGCTCAAAACGGTTTTCGTGAAAAAAAGTAAAAAATTGATCGATTAACGATCCAAAATTGTTTATTTCGGTTAACCAATGATTAATTGGATGTGTATTGACGATTTCGTGATCTTTTGATGTGATTTCATGGATCGAAGTTATGAATATAAGTATTCTTGTACCTGTTGTATGTTAAGCAATTATTGTATTCTCTCTCTCTCTCTCTCTCTCTCTCTCTCTCTCACATGTATATATATATAGTGGAGGAAAATTTTGAGAACCTTGATTAGTTGTAAGAACTTTAAGAACTCAATATAGAGCACTCATTTAATTAAATGAGTATGGAATATGTGGCTGAGAATAAATCTGACTAAAAATAAATTAGAAGAGAGAATAAAGATTTTTGATGAATACACAAGTTTAAATATTAGTTACACATGTGTAATAAGTCGATTCGGCATGTAAAAAAATATTGTAATTTTTTTTACGTTACTTACACTTACGTATTACATACGTGTAAAAAAAATTCAAAAAAAAAAAATTTGTTACGTTAAGTTCTTAAAACTCAAAGTGGTTCTAAAAAAATCAAATACATATACATATATATATATATGTATGTATATATAGAGAGAGAGAACAAGATTATAATAAAAAGTATATTTTTCCTAAGAAGTGTAGAAAGTGTGTTTTCACCATTAGATCTAATAAAACAAATCGCACAATAAACATGTCACAACTAAAATAAAACACACCGCACAATAAACACATTTTTCATATCCACCATCTGATCAACATATTTAATGCACCAGATTACTTCTTACACTTCTTAGACACACTTCACTTCTTACTTTAACCTCACCCTAATATATATATATATATATATATATATATATATATGGTCGAGAAACTGTACAATAATGCATTAACATACGATAGGTACGCGAGATGCTCAAAGGAAAAAACAAATGCAAGAATACTAAAACGCTCAAAATGCTCAACCAAAAACCTAAAACGTTCAGCCAAAAAGTAAAACGTTATAAAACGGTTTTCGTGAAAAAAAGTAAAAAATTGATCGATTAACGATCCGAAACTGTTTATTTTGGTGAACAAATTATTAGTTGGATATATATTGACGATTTCGAGATCATGTGATGTGATTTCATGAATCGATTTCATGAAATATAAGTATTCTTGTATTCTTGTACGTTAAGCAATTATTGTATTGCATATTTTCTCTCTCTCTCACACACACTCTCTCTCTCTCTCTATATATATATATATAGTGAGAGAGAGAGAGAGAAAATTATCTAAATAGTCCTTTTGAAGAGAGAGAAAAGCAAAAGTAATCCGTGAGATTTAGTTTTCCAAAAATAGCCCTCGAAATCCAACTTCCAAGTGACATTGGGATTTCCCCCGTGAGTTTTCGTGGACCAATCAAGATCTGCCATGTGTCATGCATTCCCACCTACCACGCAAGTATTCATCCCAAATCCGTCTGAAACGTTACTTTTCACATCAAATCTAACCTGATCAAAAGCAACTTTAATGTGATGTTTCAAGCTGTTTCCGTCTCCAACGCGAGTTTTCAAAAAAGATGGTTTTTAAAGTTTTTTTTGAAATTCATCTCCAAAGATGAATTTCATTTGAATTTTGTCTTTAAAAAAATCATATTCATCATCTTCTTCATCCAACTCCAAGCATTTCATCTGCCCCCTAATGCTACCGGACACCACCACCACCACCACCATGAAACTTGAGCCGAACCATGTTCCACCGACGCTACCACCGCCACCACCACCGCCATTAACAACAATATCGTGGATGTCCGTGGTGACGGTGGCGGTGACCGGAATAATGATGAAGGTGACCAGAATAATCACCTCCATCATTAGTTAATGGCGGTTACCTTCATCATTATTCCGGTCACCTTCATCATTATTCCGGTCACCGTCACCGCCACCGTCCGATTCTATTTATTCAATTTCAACATGAATTAAATGTTATATATCTAAAAATAACTCATGGATGGATTCATATGGGAATGGAGAAGAAGAACATGGTTGTTGTTGAATTGCTCATTATCTCATAGATGGATTTCATAGGAATGTTTGTTATCTCATGTATGGATTCTTATGAATGTTCATAGAAAAAACATAAGGATAATAGAAGAAGATAATGAACATTTCTATGAAATTCATCTTGTCAGTTGAATTGTAATCAAAATTCGTCTCCGAAGTTGAAATTCATTAGAAATTCGTCTTTGGAGATGAATTTCAAAAGAACTTTAAAAACCATAAATTTGAAAACTTACGTTGGAGACGGAAACAGCTTGAAACATCCGTTAAAGTTGGTTTTCATCAGGATAGATTTGACGTAAAAATCAACGTTTAAAACAGATTTGTGATGAAAACTTGCGTGGTAGGTGGGAATGCATGACACATGGCAGATCTTGATTGGTCCACGAAAACTCACGGGGAAAATCTCAATGTCATGTGGAAGTTGGATATCGAGGACTGTTTTTAAAAAACTAAATCTCACAAGCTATTTTTACTTTTCTTTCTCTTTAAAAGGGCTATTTAGATAATTTTCTCTTTAATTAATTGTGTTAGAATTTGTAGTTGAGATTAAATCATAACAAAAAACTTATTGAGGAGTGAGAAACAATATTATTATCATATGAAATGGTGTTAATATATAAGTATTTGCACAAATAACAATAAACCAAACCATGATGTCTTTCTTTTTTTATTTAATTTATTTTCTAACCAAATTCCAAAATTAAGCTTTTAATACATATATATCTAACAAATAGTCTTTTTAAAGACTAAAACTAACCCAAATTTAACCGAATTTGTAGTTGAGATTAAATCATAATAAAAAAACTTATTGAGGGGAGAGAAACAATATTATTATCATATGAAATGGTGTTAGTATATAAGTATTTGCACAAATAACAATAAACCAAACCATGATGTCTTTCTTTTTTTATTTAATTTATTTTCTAACCAAATTCCAAAATTAAGTTTTTAATACATATATATCTAACAAATACTCTTTTTAAAGACTAAAACTAACCCAAATTTAACATCTATACTAATTATTCAAGGTACATCTACACTAATTACACAAATTATCCCAATTACATCTTCAACAATTACACGTATTACACATATTACATACAACAATTACACAAATTACTCGAACTACATGTACAATATTTACCCAAATTAATCAAATTACATTGGTTACTCAATCACGAAATATACAAAATTACTTAAAATTATCAATTACTATCCTGCACAAGGTACATAAATTAGTAATACAAAATAAATATATTACATAAAGTTCACAAATTACTCGAATTACCCACATTAAAAAATTTATATAATTATATATCTTACACAAATTATAGAAATTAAATATATTTCAAACTACATAAATATATAAGTTACATACAATACACATATTATCGCTTTCAAGCACATAAGAGAGTGGCAACCAAACTTGATTTGTGTAAATACCTTATTGCATGCACGTAAATATAATTATGTTCATAAAATATATGTAATTAACACAAACTAGTCAGCAAATCAAACCTTCTTTTTCTCTTATAGTTAGCTAATTTAATAAATTAAAACGGGCTTGAACAATTAGGTTTTTCATGAAGAAACTGAAATTTGTATATACTAAAACCATATAGAATTTTTTTTCCTTAAAATATAGATATCGATTGTCAAAAAAATAATTTTCATTTCTCATTTTTATTTTCATTGTTTTGTTTCTTTAAAAAATTTTGCAAAATCAACATCTTTGTAAAAATTAAATAAAATCCAACCGAATGTAATCATATCTATCCAATTAAAAATCAAATGAAATCTTTGTAAAATCCCAGTAAACAATTTTTATTTTATTTTTTTTCTAATTTGACAATTTTATGTCAACATTTTTGTAAAATAGTAAACTAAAAAAAATCAATGAATAAAATAAAAGTGACAATTATAGATGAGAGAAAGAATAGATTTGACAAAGTAATAATTATATATTAGAAAAAGTAAAAAAAAATGGTTAAATGACCATGTTGTCCTTTGATTATTCTAATGTATGAAAGATATGGGTAAATCTGGACCATATGTTTGGTTAAGTTCTTAAAATTTGAGTGTGATTCTTAAAAGAAACCAAATATAATATATATATATATATATATATATGCGCGTGCGCGCGTGTGTGTTTTAAAATAAAAAGATATAGTTTTATAGAAAGAGTAAAAATATATTTAGGCCATTGGATTTAAGATTTAGTGGTTGAGATTGTTAGTTTTCAAAATATCAAATAGTTTTTTAGGATTAAGGATTTAAGCTACATAGTTTCCTAAATTCAAATTTTACGTCATTCTTATCATTCTTAGGAAACTTTTTATTTTTATTTTAACCATTTTCTATATATATATATATATATATATATATAATATAAATAAAAATATAAAAATCATACATGTCACGATATGACCACTCCCCATTTTTTTAAAGTCACCAGATTTGTTTATTTTTAAATGGAGGCTTCTCATTTATTTGACCCGAATTCACGGGTATGGGTTTTATCAAACCCAGATATTTCTTAAACGGGTTATAAGGTCTTATTAAATTAAAAACTAATCTCACCAAATATTTGATATAAAAATCCTATAAAATAGGGAGATACTGAAAATTAATATATGATTAATTTAAAAAAGATATATATAATCTATAATTAAAAACCAATTTTATATTAAAAAATAAACGGGTCTTGAGTCTCATCAAACTCATATAGCTTTTAAACCGGGTTATAAAATTTTATTTATTTGTGAAACAATTTATCACCAAACCATAAATATATTATTAACGTTCATATAATAAAAAAAATAAAAATTCAAAAAACAAATAATATAAAATAAACCCCGTAATACAAGAATAAAAACTAGTATATATATACATATATATATATATAGGGTAAGGATCCTAAGAGAACCCTTTGCAAATTGAGAACTTTGAGAACCATTTTGAACCACTAAAAACACCTTTAAAAAAATATTTAAAAAAATCATATAATAAAAAATAATAAAAATTTTAAAAAAGTAAGAAAACCAAAATTCTTATATTTCATTCCGGTTTCATTAAAAAAAATTAAAAAAATGCAAAAAAAAAATAAAAAAAATGTCGTATTATACACATATGTATAATTTTATATAATCTTTGGTTACGTAATATACACATATGTACAGTGTCATTTATCTTAAATTATACACATGTGTACAAAAAAAACATGTAAATATATGTATATATTATACATATGTGTATATAATTTAGCTAAACCGAGTTTTTTTTATGAAACCGGAATGATAAAATAAGAATTTTGGTTTTTATATTTTTTTGATTTTTGTGTATTTTTTTATTTTTGGGTTTTTTATGGTTTAAAATGGTTCTCATAGTTCTTAATTTCAAAAAGGTTCTCTCATCCTGATATATATATATATATATATATATATATATATATATATATATATATATATATATATATATATATATTTGTTAAATTGACATTGGGACTTAGAAAGTACGCTTTGTACATCTTATATTGATTGCTATATTGGAGTTCAGATATAGCATTCGTATTGATTGCAATCAATATGAAGATGTACAAAATTAGAAACTAGAAGTTCTATCTTGGAGACACTAGAAGTCATCGTACGTATAAATTAGAGCATTCGTATCAATCTCTTATGTTTAAAAATTCAAAAATTACAATAACAATCATTTTATTTTCTTTCTAATGTTCAACTAAATAATAATTTTCTATAACTTTATCATTATATTTTCTCTATCCTTTGCTCACAACCACTTTAAAAAAATATTAAAAAATTATAGGGTATTAAAGAAACTTTTCAAATATAGAGAAAAATCACAACATTTTCTCTCTTATTCATTCACAACACTCTAATCCACTCCATATATTACAAAAACTTCTCTCACAAAATTTGATGAATTAGTTGAGAATGCTCTTAGTAAGGGTGTGTTTTTTTAACAGTACTCGAATAATGAACCCGAATCGAAGTGACCCAAGACCCGAATAACCCGACCCGATTAAAATCCTAACCCGAACCCGAGATATAATATTCGGGTCGGTACTTGGGTTGAAATACCCAAATTCGGGTTGACCCGAATAACCTAAAGTATAATACATGCATGTATCCCTTATTTTTATAGGGTAGTTAGTGGTGAAGTAACAGAATGATCATATGTATTCTTGTTCGATTGTTCTTAAGACTCCAATTAATATTGGATCTATCACACTGGATCCCACTGTATTAATTACCATAAAAGTATGTTGAGAATATATTTCCAATTCAAAAACTTAAATAGTTTAGTTATATAAACCAATATGTATTGAGCATGTTTCTTCAATGTACACATGTATTGATCAACATGCTACAAAACTTCATCTCGTATAATGCATGCTTTTATGATAAATTTTATGAATTGCTAAATAATATATGTTATTGTCGAATATGACTATATATTATGGTTTTACAACGGCTTGGAATATGTTTTTTTATTTATGATATTGTTAGAGGTGGATAATTTTTTTTAATTTGTTAAACCCGAATATACCCCAACCGTTTAACCCGAACAAACCGAACTTATTTGGGTCGGTTTTTGGGTGAATTATTTTTTGAGCTCAAACCCAAACTATCCAATTCAAACAATCTGAAACCCGAATAAATAACTCGAAGAACACCCCTAGCTCTTAGCAGGGTTAAACATTTCCACTTAATGATACCAATCGAACATGAGAGAGAAGATGGATCGATGCCTTCTAGAAAACTTTGTGGCTTCCTCGTTTTACTTCCATTTTCTCATAGAAGCGTAATACACAAAAACGAATAATAGCTACTTCTTTATTGAAGTTTAGGATAACGTTTTCACATGGTTTATTAATTATGAGATTATAAAGTTTGTCATTCTTGTATCAATTTATGTGGCCATCATGAAAGGTTTTGGGTTAATGAGATGATAAAAATGCTAACTTACTAAAAGATTTTACATTACATGTATCACCCTATTGGTTGTGAACATGAAATATGTTGGGTTCATAACAAATGGTGATCCGTCTAGAATACCGAAAACGTGATTTGAACGCATTATCTATAGATAATAGGAAAGCATCATAGTTAAGCACAATGGCAAGTGGGTTGGGTTAAGTTTTGGATAATAAATTTGTGAGCTCAAGTTGGCAAACAAACAATATTGGCTGTAATGAGGGCTGAAATACGTATTGTGCTCCTATATTAGAGTAGTGAGGAAAACCTGATCAAGTATGACGATAATTAATCATCTAAGGGTACGTTTGAGCCACCTTAGGCAAATCCACATCCCTCCGTAAGAATTGTCAGGGCAAACCTGATCGACAATGATGAGTAATAATGGTGGTGACTATAGCACCCTAGACAAATAACATCAATCGTAAAGGGAAGAGAGAAATGGGTTCATAAGAAATGTCTTGTCTCAGATACCACTAACACGTTCTGAGTGTATAGATTATAGATGAGATAAAATGTCTATAATTAAACATGTTTAGATGAAAGTAATTTCATAATGAGTGGCCTCTTGAGAAGCATGCACTCACGTATTTAAAAATAAAATTGTGATGTCCTTATAAATAAAATAATTATATTGATTGAAGTGTAGCGTTTATTTAACGACGTTTTTTTCTAAGTCTACCTAGCTATGACGAGATTTCAACGATATCACTTATTTGACGCTTTAGTTCTGACCCAAAAACCCTCTCATAGGCGAAAACTTTGAAGTAACTCAAGTATGGAATGGGATTGATTTTTAGATCTCTTAAATTTAAACGTAAATGAAGAATTTGTCTATGTATGCTTAATTTTGTAAATAATTAGATCAAACATAAACTAGTTTTGCTTAATAATCAAAATAAATAATATTTAGGTAATAATAGTATAGTAGTTGCTATTGTTGTTATTATTATCATTATCATTACAGGCGTTGGCAACCCGTTTAACCATCAAACTGTGATACACAGAATTACCAAAAATCCAAAATGCTGAATTGTTTATATATCAAGCCATTTCTCTTTTACGTATAGAAGTACATCAAGCAAAACAAAAATTATCTATGTTGATATATTCGTATTGACACACACTTGAAGGCAGCCATTTGCCTCCCAAACGCTACGTACTCTGCAAAACTGACACAATTAAAATTATGGGTATCAAACTTGTGTCGTACTCTTTTTACTATTTAGGTGAAAATATGTAAAAAAATATAAAACAAAAGTGTGGAAGAAAAAGAGCTATTGACAATGTTAAGAACCTAGTATTATAAGCCACGTAGATATCCTAACAACCTACAGTATCATCTTATACATGAGGTGATGAGACATGTTCGCTCTTACATGAATGCAACCAGGTTTGTTTCTGTATTATGTTTTTGTCATACTTACACTCTTTCGGATGAAAACAAGATGAATTAATATTTACATGAATGAAATGATGTGATTGATACAATATTTAGAAATGAATACACATATTTAGAAATGAAGATGTAATATTAATTCTTCTTGTTTGTATATATACGCACAAAAGGGTGAATACAATATGTTTCCATTCAACACTTTTAATACACATGAGTTAACGTCGATTGTTACAGGAGCCGATTTTCTCTTCGGGTACGTATCTTTTCAACTTTTCGAAATTATATATTGGGTAAATTATGATGTTATACTTGTTTTATGCTAGAAAATAGGTGATAAATACAAAATTGGGAAAAAGTCTTGTTTGACAAAACCAAGGCTTTAACTCAAGGACTTTGATAAGTTACGACAGTTGGGTCAGAACCATCTACACGACTTGATCCAACTAGTCGAGAAATTTTTGTTAGCTGGTTGTGGGCCTCGTAACGTCAAGTATAGCTGAAGTTATGCTTGGTTGAAGTTTTTGTGTCCCCCGAAACTTTTGTCTTGTCTAACTAGTTCAAGTTTGAGCATTTCCTGTCATCTTTCCAGCTTTCCTCTTGTCTGGCTACTAACAACATTCTAGTTTTATAGCATTCAAGGCTAGAATGTTAAGTGATTAGCAAGGGAGGAAAGTTTCCCGATTTGCAAGCAAGATAAGACTAACAACACACATAGGTTTAGTCCCCGGTCTCCCGTCACAAGCTAACATAGGAGTGTGTTCCATATTAAATAATTAGCACATTGAGGACAAGTCCTAACTAAGAGAATCACAACGTCAAATTTGCACAAACTGTCATATCATATTCCAAACTTTTTTAGAAGATATCAATTTCTTCTACAACACTATAAAACACCCACACCCACACACACACACACACACACACACACACAAACCCACACACCCCCCGTTTATAACACAAACCTATGTCCGTTTGTAGGTCCTTATTTTCAGACCCGACCTTTTCAGAACACCACAAACCTACCTCTACAATGCAAAGTTTGGGACTTGAGTTGGTTGAATCCACGAACGATGCCGCCTGGGTCATGTTGTAGGTGCTCTAAACGCATGATCATGATCATTCAAGTGTGTTTTATTAAAACATGATATAATTTATTAAAAAACAACCCAAATCTATATTGGACTACAGAGTACATAGATGTCCTATGGACTTCTTCAATTGTTTGTTCGTATGTAACTATTACTTGAATGCTATATTTCTTCACCAAACAACTTGGACCTTCAAATTACTACCCAATGTTTGTTAGGGGGTGTTTGTTTTTTCTTCAAACATCTTCAAGGGAGCTTATGTCTGCAGGCGCGCAGACGTCATCCTTGAAGACTGTTTGTTTTTTTTTTTTAAAAAGATCTGAACATATCTTATTTCCTCTTAAAAAATAAGACATGATCTCATTCTTATAACATCTTCACAAAACCCTACTCCCTCATATACGCACACAACATCAGACGGCGCTCCTCCTCCTCCTCCTCCTCCGATCATTTTTCCGGTGACCTCCCTCTTCTCCTCCGACCAGGTACCTCCCTCTTCTCCTCCGACCAGCCCCTCCCATGACGTTGATTGAAAAACAAAACCCTAAACTTTATACCATTATCCATGCTATATAATATCAACAATAACAAACTTTATATAAACTGATTGTTTGAGATGAATTTCAGGTCATCATCTATCTAATGTTATAAACTGATTATACCATTATCCATGCTATAAACTGATTTTATACCATTCCATGAGTTAATTACACATGGATGTGTTAGATGCAGTGAGATATCTAATGTTTGTTGGCAAGAATCATGTATTTGAAATTTTTGAATTTAAAGTTTTGATTTTTTTTAATGAATTTTAATGAAAAGTATCTCTAATAGATAATAGTGGATTGGTTCCTCTGCTGACCTGGTATGATGGGTTTTTACAAAGGTTTTTTGAAATTCGGTGGTTTGCGTGTATAACGGTTTGGATGGTTTTTTAGTAATGGTTTTTGTTGTCCAGTTGCTAAGTTATAAATGAAGTGAAAGTGGGTTATTATTTGTTGCAATTTGCTATTTTATATATGCGATGATATTTTGTTTAGCTTTATTCAGTTTTTAGAGCTATTTTGCTGCTGTTTTGTGCAGTTTTTTGAGCTATTTTGTGCTGTTTATTAGAGCAGTTTTGCTGCATGTTTTGTGTAGTTTTTTGAGGTGTTTTGCTGCTGTTTATTAGAGTAGTTTTGCTGCAGTTTTTATTCAGTTTTTAGAGCTATTTTGCTGCTGTTTTGTGCAGTTTTTTGAGCTATTTTGTGCTGTTTATTAGAGCAGTTTTGCTGCATGTTTTGTGCAGTTTTTTGAGCTGTTTTGTGTTGTTTATTAGAGCAGTTTGTCTTGTATGTTATGTGTGATTTAATTCTAGATGGAAACTAATGATGGTCGACAACAATGGACGGATGAGGCTGTTAAATGCTTATTAGAAACATGTCTTGAAGAAATAGGGAGGATAGGTAGAAATGGTCTTAAGTGATGAACTTTTTGATGAATATGATCACCCAAATGTACGCCTTCAAGATGGAGATGAACATGCACAAGATGGTGGTGAAGAAGAAGTAGATCGACATGGAAGTGCAGCGGACCGTGAATTCATGAGTCAACTTCGAGATCAGATAGCACAAGAATTAATGCAAAATAATGTACTTTGAGTTTATTTCACTATTTGTGTTTTTAAACTTGGTTTTATTATTATATTTTCTATGTAACTTGAATAAATGACTTCTATCTTGTGAGATAAGTTTGACAGTTATGCAGACAGTATCAGCTTATAAAAACAAACAGTCTTATATTTTCAGCTTGTAGATCTTCAGACCACATCTTCAGTTGCAGACATGAAAACAGATGAAATCAGCTTGCAGACAGTTTATGTCTGCAAAAACAAACAGCACCTTAGTGTCATGTTACATAATATAGCCACTAACGCTTGCTTTTATCAGTATGCCCGAGATACTTAACCGCTACCAAGACTACAAGCACGCAGATGAAGAAGTCCGCAAAATTGTACAGAAGGTATGTAAATTATACGTTCTCAAAAATAGTAATTAAGCGTCCCTAAGTGTGTGTGTGTATATATATATATATAGAGAGAGAGAGAGAGGGAGGGAGGGAGGGCGGGAGAGGATATGTAACTCGAAAACCTACTTGAGTAGAGAAAACTCTTGAAAACCCAGTGTAGTAGCATGCTTATGATTTTTTTTAACACAATTTAATATATGTTATTATAATCACGTAAAAGTATAATCACATAAAAGTGTTTTGTTTACCTAAGAGTTATACTACACGCAACATTTTAATTGTTTAAATAACATATGAACAATCAATATGTTGCACAAAACAAAACTAGTAGATAAACTATTTTTTGTTTTACGTGATGCTAATAGCTTATATTACATTGTCTTAAAAAGTGAAAAAAAAATGATTGTTAAACTGGGTTTTCAAGAATTTTTACTGATCCAGTGTGTGCAAAGTGCAAACATATATGTACGATGGGTTATAGTAAAAAGAAATAGTGTTCTATGAAAAGTAAGAATAAATCTAGGTCATTGGATCTAAGATCTAGTGGTTAAGATTGTTAGTTTTCAAAATATCATATAGTTTCCTAGGATCTATGATTTAGGCTACATAGTTTCCTAAATAAGCTCACATAGTTTTATAATTCTAAATTTTATGTCTTTCTACTCTTTCTATAAAACTAAGTATTTTTATTTTTAACCCTTATATATATATATATATATATATATATATATATATATATATATATATGATTGATTTCTTTTGAGAACCGCTTTGAGCTTTAAGAACTCGAAAGAACTCAACGTAACAAATATTTTTTTGAATTTTTTTACATATGTGTAATACGTAAGTGTAAGTTATGCACAAAAAATTACCGTAAATTACACATCGAATCGACTTTTTACACATATGTAACTAAAGTTTAAACTTGTGTAATCAACAAACATACTTATTCTCTCCTCTGATTCATTTTTTAATCAAATATAATCTCAACCACATATTCTAACTCATTTAATTAAACGTGTGGTCTAAAATTGAGTTCTTAAAGTTCTTACAACTCATCAAGGTTCTCAAAATATCCCTTCCATATATATATATACACTTATGCAATACTAGTATCTAAGAAATAGTTTGAAACCATAACCGAGATTGACTCTTTATTAAGTAGTCACTTTCACTTACAAGTTAAAAGAGCATATTTTGTCACTATATGATATTGTTTATCGACTAAGACCATCCATAATGTAAGTGTGTTCTTCTAATCTATCAATACCACATAAGCTAACTAACATCAAAACTTTTCATTTGCAAAAGACCATTATCTTGTGGGTTCCACATCTTCCCTCACAAAACATCATTCTCTTCTCCTTTTTAAGCCCTTAGCAAAGGGCATTTTCCACTCTCTCTCATCCAAGTCATTAGCCACATCATTAAGGGCAACTAAGGGCTCTTTTTTTTCCTTGCATTGGAGATGGCTTACGCAAGTTATGTTTATTTTTATTTAGTTTCAGTTTTAGTGTTTACTCTTTATATATAATATAAGTTCCTCGTCTAACTTTCAAAAAGTAACTTTTACTTTTTTTTAATAACCTGTGTTCATTAGGTTTTTTATAAAAATTAAATGTGTGGTTTTGATTTGTTTTAGTGTTTTGATAAAAGTGTTATTTTCTAGTATCCTAAACTAAACTAAGTGCCTTTAATGTGGTGGTACCATAATAAACTGAATCAATACCGACTAAATAACAAAGGTACCAGTGTTAGTATTTAAAAGGATTGGTACATGTATTATTTTAATGATTTTTAACCCTTATACTCTAAGCAATATACGTCTCTAATCCATTTAATATTTTTAGTAATTTCTTTATAAAGTTTGCATTTGTTAACTTATAAAAAATAAATAAAAAATAAATGCATGGTCGTATTCGAAATAAAACATTTTTAGCATGGTAAACTATATCAAGTGTTGTAACCGTAATGTTTCTGTGACGAACAAAACCGATATCAGTTGACCAACCTAGGTACTGGTGTCGGTATTATCGAAACGATGCGTATCTAACTTTATGATTTTTGATTGATGTAAAACAAGTATCGGTATGCTTTTCGACATATAACTACTTTATTTATGGGTTACATGGGACAAATTATTTGTGGTAATTTTAACCTTGTAAACATCTTTTTAAACAAACTTAGTGGTTTGAACTTCGAATCTTACAGGATCCTTTTTACATAAATTAATGTTAACGTCTAAGGTTACTAATGACTTCTATTTGCTGCAACATGTGGGTGCGTTTGCTAGTTTTACAATTTACCACCTTGTTTTGCCTAATTGACAAAAATAAACAAGGTACCAGATGGGTTGGTTATACAGAAAATGAACTAGTAACGACAGTTCATATATATATATATATATATATATATATATATTATCTAAACCGATAACGACCCACTATAAATTAGACGAAATTTATTTTGTTAATATAACCAAATGTAGGATGTTACAAGTCTTCCCATCCTTAAAGAGGTTTCGCTAACTATTACATAAACAAATTCGGGTAAAACTTGCGCATCTCCTCCTCAACTTCCCAAGTGGCATCTGAACCCTTGCGATGCTTCCATATCACATTCACTAATGGAATAAATTTACGACGAAACTGCTTTTACTTGCGGTCGACTATCTCGATTGGTTGCTCAATATAGTTCAACTGTTCATCAACCTCAATGTCCATTAATGACACGTGCGACGTGTAATCAGCAAGACACTTTCTCAGGTGAGAGACATGAAGGTTGAATGAATTCCTTCTAATTCCTCGAGCAAATCCAGCTTATAAGTCACTTCACCCACACGATCTATAAACTTAAACGGTCCAATTTATACTTAACAAATTTATTGTTACTATTAGTATTAACATTAATACATAAAGATTATTATTAGTATTATTACATATAACTTACTATTATAATTATTTTTTATTATTATCATTATTATTATTATTATTATAAATATTAAAGTTGTAATATTATTATTAAAGATCATATTATTATTATTTATTAAAAAATATATTTCTTATCATTTATTATTAACAATAATATTATTATATTTATTTTGTGAACTCGTTTAGAACTCGAACCGACATCGAGAATAGTATCATTATTTATTATCAATATTATTTATTATTATTATTATTATTATTTTTACCAACAATTAAATTAATACCAAGGCTTTTATCCTATAACTATTATTACTTGTATTATTAATAATAATGGTTGTTTTACATTATTCGTTTCTAATATTTATATATTTTTTTAATTTTAATTTTATTTATTATAAGAACGTTAATAATATTTGATGATGAAAGAGTTTCACAGATAAATGAGATGTTATAACTCGATTTAAAATCTTTTTGGGTTTGCTGAGACCCATGGCCCGTATATTTTTTAAATATAAAATTGTTTCTTAATAAAAAATAATATTTTAAAAAAAAAATAGGATACTAATTTTTAGTATATCCTTATTTTATAGGATTTTCATATCAAATATTTGACGAGATTAATTTTTAATTTAATGAGATATTATAACTCGTTTAAGGGTTATCTGGATTTGGTGAGAACTTTACTTGTGAATTCGGGTCAAATGAAGAGAAACATTCATTTATAAATAAAACAATCTGGTGGCTTTATAGAATTTAGGGAGCTTTCGTTTATATCCCCCGTATTACGGGGACTATTTTATATTACTCGTTTTTAATATTTATATACTTTTTTGGGTTTAATTTTATTTATTGTAATGAAATTTATAATATACTTAGAGTATGATGATAAAAAGATTTCACAAATAACTAAGATGCGATAACACAGTTTAAAAGTTATCTAGGTTTGGTAAGACCCAAGACCTGTTTATTTTTTTTACTAAAAAATTGATATAAAATTGTTTCTTAATTAAAAATAATATTTTTTTTAAAAAAAATAGGATACTAATTTTTAGTATATCCTTATTTTATAGGATTTTCATATCAAATATTTGACGGGATTAATTTTTAATTTAATGAGATATTATAACTCGTTTAAGGGTTATCTGGATTTGATGAAAACTTTAATTTATTAGTTTAAGAAACTTAAACTAATAACTTACTTTTATAATCTGAATAAATAATTAAAATCTAAGTATATTAAGTTATTAAAATCTATAATCCATGAAATTTAAGATTATATCTAAGTTTAAGAAACTTATGAATTTTATAAACCACATATTATAACAAATATTTAATAAGTATGCAAAATTTAAACACATAAGGATTATTTTTAAGTGTAATTTAAAATTATTAAGGCAAGTATTTATATCTCTGTTTCAAATTAATTATGAGAATTTTTCTTATAAGACCCAAGAGATTCAAATATTTAAAAGTATTTTAAAATTAAAAAGAACAAGGGTCCAACATGCTTCCGTACCTTTTTCCCGTTTTGACCAAGATATCGCCGGGTTACACCAGGAGTCTTTTTACTAGGTTATTCCAAACCAAACCTAAGTAGCCTTAGGTAACTCCTCTCTGGCTCCTTCATCAATATTCAGCTCAACCAGGTTTCGTTTCCTACTTCCGGTGTATGGTAAAAAGGAACAGTTCGTAGTTGGAGATTTCCTCTTTTTAAAAGAGAAATACTTCTAAATAGGAAGAACACTCAAAGGTATTATAAGGAAAGTGAAAGTTTTTATTTCATGATGGGTATTTTACAATGAAGATGTGAAAGAAAGTACATAAGTAAATACAAACACTCTTATTTTTAATACATGAAAGCTTAAACACTCTTTTTTGAAATTTTGTTCCAGGCCCGATGATCTTCTTCTTCCTTCTTTTTCTTCTTATATAGGCCCCTTATCCCTTTAGATAGACTTCACCACTTTGTCATCTATATCTTGTTTCCATGTGATATTCTTTTTCTTGAAATTCTCCATTGTCAGATCATTGAATTTGGTGTTGAGATTCCTCATGGAAACTTGAACTTTGGCTTTTCTTTTCTCTTGCATCCATGTTCCCTATGGGAAACATTTGGATTTATATGATCCATGCATTCCAACTTTTGTATGTATCTCATGAGAGTTTATCCATTATTTATTAAATCATTAATTTATGAAATCTTATTTTTATAAGATTAATTAAAATCTTAATCTTCAGATGATGTTTGACTCTCTTTGGGAGAATCAATAATCATATTGTCCTTTTTCTTAGAACAAGCTGGACAAACATTGTGTTGATGTTTTCTGGTTAATCACAGTTTATATTGAGCTTGAGGACTTGATGCTATAACACCAGTATCCAAAAATCTGATTTTATCCTCTATATATTTTTTAGCTGCTGGAGGAGTTCTCCTTGCTGGAGCTATCATAACAGAGGAATGCATCTTACTTCCTCCATAAGTTCTAAATTCTCTTTTAAAAATATTTTCTAAAGTACAAAGAACTATCTTCATACCAAGTGCTCTTCTGTTATGAATATCATTTTCATTAAAACTTTGAAAAGTTTTTAATCTTTTTGTCTCTATATTGTAAGAAAGAGATGCATGAACCTTTTCTATTATAATCAGATAATATGCAGGGTAATTATTGTTTTTATAAAAATCAGGCCCTGCAGAAAATAGTTTTAACACCATAACATCACTTGGAGTAATAGTAGAGTTATATAGATAACTGTCCCTTACTTCGTCCCTAACCCATTTTGGTAAAAAGGAAATTTCTGGGAAATTTAGTGATGTAAGATATATTGAATTTATTGATCCAAAATCATACCAGTATCTTATTTCTTCAGGGGAATTACCTTATAAGTAATTAATTCTGGGGTAAACCCCAGTACAATCAACATATCTTATATCTGTATTTTTAAGGTTATATAAATCTCTCATTTTAAACCACTGTTGCTCAACAAGATCTTGTTGAGTTGGTATCCTTTGGAAAGTATTATCAAAATTTGAAGTCTGCCCAGAATGTGGTTTAAAATTAAAATGTTTTTCTTTAGGTTCATCTTGATAAGAAGTAAGATCTGTTGTTTGAACTCCCTTTGAAGATGACGGGATATCTTTTTTTTCTATTTTCACCTCCTTATATATAGGAGATAAATCCACTCTTTCTTTTATTTGGTGCTTTACCAAAGATTTCAAAATCATGCTATCATATTCATAAAAGACTATTTTTGAGTCTATAAGAAGACAATTTCTTGTGATCAAATCTTTTAGGTCTGAGACCTGTTCAGGGAGAGTGCTAAAATAACTTAGCATCTCTTTCATATCTTTCATTATTTCTTTTATAGACACCACCTGCCTATCCATGTCTTCAATATGCTTATCCATTTTTTGGGCTATCTCATGATCTTCCATCTCTGGTTAAAAAATCTGCTAATACATTTTTATCAGATTTAATTGTTTCCATATCAAAATTATATTCGGATAGTAAAGTTTGCCATCTAATTAACCTTTTATACTCAGGTTTAGAGGGCAAATTGTTTTTTATAAAAGCTTTTACTTGTGTATTATCAGTTCTTAGTAAAAATCTAACTGGTAATAGAAAATAATAAAGCTTTTGACAACTTTTTACAACTGCTAAAAGCTTTTTTCATTAATATGATATCTTGTTTCAGTGTCACTAAAAGTGCCTGAACAGTATCTACAAATGCTTTCACAAACTTTTTTTATTTTCGGAGTCATAGTCTATTTTTTAAGTATCCCACTCCAATAATATTCTGAAGCATCTGTTTATAATATCAAATCATCGTTTTCTTTAGGTAATTGTAATTTTGGTAAGTTCCTACAATATTCTTTTATATTTTTCACTTGGTCTTCTAAGCTTTTATCAAAACTAAATATCTTATCTTTCTTTAATAGGTTTTGAAAAGGATTTCTTATATCTGCGAGATTTTTAATAAAATCTGAAGCATAATTCAATATACCAAGAAAACTTTGTACTTGCTTTTTATCTATTAATTTATTAGGAAATGATATAATTTTTTCAAGAATATTGCTCTGGAGTTCTATTCCTTTACCATCTATTTTCATTCCTAAAAAATCAATATTATCTTTTAGTAAGCTAGTTTTTCGTTCAGATAGGGCTAAACCGTGTTTTATACATAAATCTATAAATATATCAAGATGTTTTAAATAATTATTGATATTATCAGATAATATTAAAATGTCATCAATATAAACAAAAATAAAATCGTAATTTTTGAATATAGTATCCATTTTTCTTTGAAAAATCTGTGGTGCATTTTTTAATCCAAAATGCATCACAAGCCATTCATACTGACATTGAGGGGTGGAGAATGCAGTATAACTAATACTATCAGGATGCATTTTTATTTGCCAAAATCCACTTTTACAATCAAACTTAGAAAATATCTTTTTATTTCTAGTCCAGTTTATTAAACTTTCTTTATGAGGTAAGAAATATCCATCAAAAACAGTATTATCATTTAATTTTTTATAGTTTATTACCATTCTAGGTTTTCCCCTTATTATTTCTGCATGTTTTCTTACCAGGAATGCAGGAGAACTATGTGGGCTGTGGCTAGCTCTAATTAATCTCAAATCTAAAAGTTCTTTTAATTGGGTGCTAAATTCTTTTTGGTCTTCTGGATTATATCTCATGGGCTTTATTCTTATTTCCTTATCTTTATCTTTCATTTCTAATTTTGCTGTTATATGATTTTTATTCCAAAATTGTAATGGATTATCTGTATAACATTGTTTAAGCTTATGCTTTATATTTTTAATATGGATATCTAAATTTTTTAGATTTACTTGATAGTCTAATGGTTTTTCTGGGTAACATTGTAAAATCGGGATTCCTTTTTCAAGTTTTGGGTTTGATTTGTAGCCTATATCACCACGCTTGCTGACGCGTTTTGTAAAATTAATTGGAAATTTTCTTCCGTATGCATTTTTTATTCTTTTAACAACTATTAAGTGGTGGCATGGTGTTTTTAATATTATTTGATATGCTATTATATCAAAAGTTATCTTATTAAATCTTTCTAAAAAATCACTTCCTAATAATACGTCTGATCCTGAATCATAAAAGTAGAATGAAGGACATTTAACTAGATATGATCCTAACAATATTATTGGATTTCTTATTCCTCTTCTTAAAGAGACTATATCCTTAGAAAAACTAATACCATTACAAGGTGTTAAATCCTCATGGTATTCTTCTGGAAAGCATTCTGGTTTACAAATACTTAATCCTGAACCACTATCTATGTAAGCTGCAAAATACTCGGCTTTATAATCTTTATAAGTGATTCCTATTGGAATATAAATACTTCTAGGGCTTGTCATTTTGGTATATATATTAGTTTATCATATCGTGTTATTTTTAACCCGTAGGAGGTTATCTGATATGGTTTAACATTTTCTAAAAATGTCAATCCTAACATAATTTCTAGTGTGTCGTTTTCATCCTCATTACTTATTAGTAATCTTAATGAAATTTTTTCATCTCCAAATTTTATCATAGTTTCCACAGCTTCATTAATCTCATGTAGTTCACCATTAAAATTAGTATACTGGTGAGGTTCGTCTAATGGATATTTTTGTAAATTCTTACAAAGTTTGAAATTTATATAGTTTCCATTTGCACCTGTATCTATTAAAATGTTTACATAAGAATATTTATTTCCATTAAAGTATTCTCCTTGTATTTTGTAATTTTTTATAGTATCTTCTTTTGCTTTAATTATGTCAGAGAATCTATTAGAATTTGTATCTCTTATTAAAGGGTGACTAATTACACTTTTATTAGAAAATGATAATCTAGAAGAAACATTATTAGATAATAATAACGGTTTATCTTGTAAATCAAGACTTAATGGTCTTGAATCTATTTCTTCTATTTTAGGTAAGGTAGGCGTTTGTATCTGACACACATCATTAAATAAAAAAGGAAAATCTATTGTGTCTTTTATACTAAAACAATCGGAATGATGAGTATTCGATATTGCATAAGAGATAGCATATGTAATAGAATATGGCCTGTTTTGTTGTTTAAATAAATCTTTTCTTTTAAAATCTTGTAATAAACTTAACGTTTTATCAAAATCCTTGTCTTGAATATGATAGGAAATTCTTGGATAAATATTAAATTTAAGTTTTCCATATTGTAAATTTCCTCTTAATATTCCAAGACACGCTTCTTCTCTATTTTGGATCCTATTGTCCATGATTGCTAATTCTATAGGAGTATCTATACCTTCTTTAAATGTGGATTTTATTATTATTTGGATGGCTCCAACGTGAACCCATCCTAAAGTATTTCTTATTTCTGGTCTTACCTTTTGTATTTTTTCTTGAATATCCTTTTTAGATAATAAAGGTATCATAACTTTATTGGATGTTATATTAATATCTAGAGCCCTTTCTTGAATGTTTAATCCATAATATAAATGATGATCTCTAGGTCTTATTCCTAATCTTTGTAAAGTATTCAATTTAAATCCTGAATAGTTTGATAACGAAAAATTTTCATGTTGTATTTGCTTAAGCTTTTTCTTATCTATTAAAATTTCTTGTTTATATTCTCCTAATTGTTCATTTTGACAATCGATTATGTTATTATTTATTTTACTACTAGAGGCTGTATCCAATCTATTCATCTTCAGATGACGTATATTCTGTTTCAGTTAAAATAAATATACTTTCATCAGAGTCTATTTCTTGAAAATCATTTATTGGTATAAAATCTCCTTCTTCGATCATTTTTCCTATATCCTCGTCTATTTCAAATATTTTAAGATTCTTTTAAACTTTTTTGGACATTCATTTGCATAATGACCTTTTTCATGACAGAAATAACATTTACATTCCTTAGTTACTCGTTTTCTTTTATAAGTAGGCTTAAACGTCTTCTTATATCCCTTTCTCTTATAGTATTTTGTTTTACGCTTTTTAAAATATCTTTTTCTAAAATAAGTTCTTTTCTTATATTTTCTTTTTATCTTTCCATAATAATATGAACTATCACATCCAATCATTAAAGGCATTTTTGGACTACTACAACATAAAGATATTTTTCTTTTTAATCCCTTGCTTAATTTAGCTAATATAGCATCTCCGCACCATTCACTTAATTTATCTCTAACATGAGTTATTCTTTTTCCTAACGTATCAGCTGTTCCTGTATTATAAGTTTTTATTAATCTTTGTCCCCAAGGGTCTGGTATTTTTGCAAAAAATAATGCTAAATAACTATTCATATCCGGTACTTGATTATATATATGGTAATAATAATCTTGAAATACACAAATATATCTATCTATTTCACATATGTCACATAATTGTAATCTTATTAAGGCTGTTGAGTATTTTTCGATAGTTGCTGGGTCTTTTATAATATTTCCTTCTCCACAAAATTCTAACCTAAAGGCTTCCACTGCTCATGTTATTATGTTTGCTATTATTTCATCTTGTTCAAATATTGTTCTCTTTATATCTAAAGGTAAATTTTGCCAATATCTTAAAGCACTATTTATTAAAGTTCTTTCTAAGAATCCTTGAAGTGTTTCAATATCCATTCTATTAACAGAAACTGCTATTCTTAAAGCTGTTTCCCATTTATCTATTGCTTCTTCCGTATTTTTTATACAATCTACGTCTAAATATATTCCAAAGGGATTAATCGGTTCATTTTTCATATTCTGGTATGGTTTATAATTATCTTCATTTTTTATTGTTGATTTTACAGCAGCATATCCTTGTGCTGACCTACGGGTTTCATCTCTTATTGGAATTTTATGATTTGTACTTGAGCTTGTTTGTTCAGTATCATTAATATTAAAGTTTTCCTCATTAGCCTTTATATTTATAAAATTATCATTTAATTCCATATCCCCTATCTTTGTTATTAAATTTTCTATTTCAGGAGATACGTAAACTTCGCTTTCAGAGTCGTCTGAGCTCATTTCTAATTTCTTTTATATTCTTTAGGAATTTTCATATTTTGTAAAAGTTGAACTAAAGGTTCCTGAAATCTATTTGGGGTTATTTTGTTTTTTCTATTTGGGAACGCTGCTTCTAATAAATCTATAATCGTATCTAATTTAAAAATTATTTTATCTCCATAAAATATAATTGTTTTTTGTAATTCTATCATATCTCTATCTATTTTTAAAGAGTTTTCTGTTTCTTTTAGTTTATTAAAACTATTATTTTCCATTACGGTGAAGGGTATTGCCAATCAGTATCATCATAATAGTATTCGGAATTAGTGAATTCATATCCACTAAAATTAAAGTCTTCATCTGAAATATAATCTTCATCAAAATCATAATCTGAATTAAAAGTTTGACTAATTTTTTCTGTTTGCATTATAAAAGTATTATTTATAAAATTAAAATCTAATTATATTAAGTTATTAAAATCGTATTCATGTATCATAATCTGAATTAAAAGTTTGACTAATTTCTTCTGTTTGCATTATAAAATTATTATTTATAAAATTAAAATCTAAGTATATTAAGTTATTAAAATCGTATTCATGTATATTAAATTCATCGGCTAGAGCCCCCGCGAAAGAAATTTGCGTGGCTCTGATACTAATTTCAGAGGTACCAGCAGAAAAATATGAACGATTTAAGATTATTAGTTCAAGTAAGTTATTATCCATGAAATATTTATATATTTTTTTAATATTAATTTTATTTATTATAAGAACGTTAATAATATTTGATGATGAAAGAGTTTCACAGATAAATGAGATGTTGTAACTCGGTTTAAAATCTTTTTGGGTTTGCTGAGACCCATGGCCCGTATATTTTTTAAATATAAAATTGTTTCTTAATTAAAAATAATATTTTTTTAAAAAAATAGGATACTAATTTTTAGTATATCCTTATTTTATAGGATTTTCATATCAAATATTTGACGAGATTAATTTTTAATTTAATGAGATATTATAACTCGTTTAAGGGTTATCTGGATTTGGTGAGAACTTTACTTGTGAATTCGGGTCAAATGAATGAGAAATATTCATTTATAAATAAAACAATCTGGTGGCTTTATAGAATTTAGGGAGCTTTCGTTTATATCCCCCGTATTACGGGGACTATTTTATATTACTCGTTTTTAATATTTATATACTTTTTTGGGTTTAATTTTATTTATTGTAATGAATTTATAATATACTTAGAGTATGATGATAAAAAGATTTCACAAATAACTAAGATGCGATAACACGGTTTAAAAGTTATCTAGGTTTGGTAAGACCCAAGACATGTTTATTTTTTTTACTAAAAAATTGATATAAAATTGTTTCTTAATTAAAAATAATATTTTTTTTTTAAAAAAAATAGGATACTAATTTTTAGTATATCCTTATTTTATAGGATTTTCATATCAAATATTTGACGGGATTAATTTTTAATTTAATGAGATATTATAACTCGTTTAAGGGTTATCTGGATTTGATGAGAACTTTACTTGTGAATTCGGGTCAAATGAATGAGAAACATTCATTTATAAATAAAACAATCTGGTGGTTTTATAGAATTTAGGGAGCTTTCGTTTATATCCCCCGTATTACGAGGACTATTTTATATTACTCGTTTTTAATATTTATATACTTTTTTGGGTTTAATTTTATTTATTGTATTGAAATTTATAAATACTTAGAGTATGATGATAAAAAGATTTCACAAATAACTAAGATGCGATAACACGTTTTAAAAGTTATCTAGGTTTGGTAAGACTCAAGACCCGTTTATTTATTTTACTAAAAAATTGTTTCTTAATTATAAATAATATTTAAAAAAATCATCTAATAATTTTTAGTATATCCTATTTTATAGGATTTTCACATCAATAATTTGGCGAGAATAATTTTTAATTTAATGAGATGTTATAACCCGTTTAAGGAATATTTGGGTTTGGTAAGACCCATACCCATGAATTTGAGTAAAATGCATGAGAAGTCTCCATTTAAAAATCAAGCAAATCAGATGACTCCAAAAAAAGAGGGAGCGACCACATCATGACACGTATGATTTTTATGTTTTCGTTTATATATATTATAGATATACTAGTTTTTATCCCCTGTATTACGGGGGTTGTTTTATATTGTTTGTTTTAATATTTATTTATTTTTTGAATTTATATATTTTTATTGTATCAAAGTTAATAATATACTTATGGTTTGATGATAAATTGTTTCACATGAGATGTTATAACCCGGTTTAAAATCTATATGCTTTTGATGAGACCCAAGACGCGGTTATTTTTTTACTATAAAATTGGTTTTTTTAATTATAAATAATATTTATGAAAGTTAATAATATACCTATGGTTTGATGAGACCCAAGACCCGTTTATTTTTTTTACTATAAAATTGGTTTTTTAATTTAAATAATATATATCTTTTTTTTAAATCGTTCAAAAAAATATCTTTTTTAAAATAAATAAGATATTAATTTTTAGTATATCCTATTTTATAGGATTTTTACATAATTAATTTGGTGAGAATAATTTTTTATTTAATTAGATGTTATAACCCGTTTATGGAATATCTGGGTTTGGTAAGATCCATACCCATGAATTCGGGTCAAATGCATGAGAAGCTTTCATTTAAAAATCAAGCAAATCTGGTGACTCCAAAAAGGGGGGGGGGGGCGACCACATCGCGACACCTAGGATTTTTGGATCTTCGTTTATATATATACAGGATCATGAGAGAACTTTTATGAAATTGAGAACTATGAGAACCATTTTAGAGCACAAAAAACCCAAAAATAAAAAAAAATCATAAAATAGAAAAAAACACAAAAATGAAAAAAGTAAAAAAACCAAAATTTTTATTTTAACATCCCGGTTTCATAAAAAAAAAACTCGGTTTTGCCAAATTATATACACATATGTATAATATATACATATATGTACATTTACATGATTTTTTTATACACATGCGTATAATTTAAGATAAATGACACCGTACATATGTGTATATTACGTAAATAAAAATTAAATAAAATTATACATATGTGTATAATACGACGTTTTTTTATTTTTTTATTTTATTTTTTATTTTTTAAATGAAACCGGAATTAAATATAAGAATTTTGGTTTTTTTTACTTTTTTAAAATTTTTGTTATTTTTTGTTTTATGATTTATTTAAATATTTTTTTCAAATGTGTTTTTAGTGGTCCAAAATGGTTCTCAATTTGCAAAGGGTTCTCTTAGGATCCTTACCCTATATATATATATATACATATATATATATATACATATATATATATATGCATATGCACGTAATCACAGCCAACGTGATCGCTGCCGACTTGTAAAAATCAACAACATAACTTAGTATATATGCTTTATTTGTAACAAATGTTGGCGGATAGATTGGATCTACTTAACATTAGGTAGAGATAGACTAAAAAACTAGATTGGACAAAGCAGCTGCCCTGTCACTGAATAGATAAAAAGCATAGGATCAAAGCCTTGTTCTTCTTCCAAAGAAGGTTCTACTTTTTCCGGGGAAAACAACACATTATGGTCATGACCAGTTAAAGGTCACCGCCATCTCACGAATTGGGTATTACCGGCTGATGGCGAATAAGTCCTCGCAACAAAGGTTAGGTGTTTGAGATCAGAACTGGTTACAGCAGCGCTCTTGCCGCGAGACTCTTTCGCATAGAATGAATTCAGTAAGGAAAAGTGGAGCCCCCATGGTCAATTGAGAAGACTTCTATAAGAATTAAGGAATATTTAGCTCCAAAGGGTAGTCTTCCTTACGCGCGAGCTATCCCTAACCAAAAAGGGTGAGCCTATACCTTTCTTATGATCCTATCTCAACTTTACCTTACCCCCTCCCACCTTCCCCTTTCGCTTCGTATACTCCACTTCTTTTTAGTTAAGTAGAGAACGCTACCGGCCCTGCCATCTTGCTTTACAGACCGACCGCTGGAACTTTTTTTCTTATGTTATATTGCCGGGTCGACTACCGCATCTCTCTTCTCACGAAAGGAATAATGAACACTATCTGTACATTATAGGGGATTTACCCTTGTCACTATGGTATATACTTAAATAACTTCTTATGAACAAAAACTCTAATGGGAAATTGTGACAGGAACTCATACTACAGTGTAGGGATGTACGGACAGTTGATGAGTTAACACAAATCATCCAACGGTAATCACACTTGATCAACATATTTAGTTTAAACAGTTTGATTGATAAACTGGTTTCTTAATGATCTTGGTTTTGCATGTATATCTTGTAGGTATCTCAATGATCAAAAGGTTCAACAGTCAGATGTAACGGAGCTCTGCCAATTAGAGAAACAGACTGAAAGCATTCTCCAACAAGTCAGAACCATAAAGGTGATCTTATGCCATTTTAAGAAGTTGGTCAATGAAGGTATTATAAGTTTATTTAGTAATAACTTCTATATTTTGGCAGTCACAGTTGATGTTAGGAGTGGTCAAAACCTGCAAGAGGAGGTAGTTATACACACATTTTAATTTCCATGTCATCCTAATACGGATGTTTAATGTACTGTCGGTTTCCGCAAGTTTAAGATTTTTGTTTGAAAATACTAGCGCACCTAATGACTTCGTAAATTGTATGTTTGAATAGCAAAGGCTACTGAGACGAGAAGCAGTTGATGGTAGGAGAGGCAGCAAATGAGTTGCTGATTTTAGAACATAAAAACTAGACGCTGGTTTTAAGAGTGTTGCTATATATCTTTATATGATGCATTTCTAGAGCTCTCGTGATATGGTCGCATACTATGACAACAAGAAGTTTGAATAAAAGGCAATGTTGATGGTTAAAGCATCCTCTATTTTGTAATATTTCTCTGTTTTCTAGCATCTTTTTTTTTCATCGTACCAGTAAGGCAAGAATGTTGATTTTCAACTATGTTGTTCTATGTATAATAATGTTGTAAATCTCCAAGATATGCTTGATCTTATGTCATGTAATGTCTTTTCTAATGGATTATTTGCCCTTTTTGTTACACTCATATTACAATTTCCTCTAACCGAAGTGAATTTTTAGGAATTGTACTTGTTTAAGAGATGCAAAAGTACTTTTAGGTCTTTTTTGAAAGTTGTACAAATAGACTCACTACACCTATGAGCGAATTATAAGAAAAATCCAATAATGTTTTATTTATTTCACTCGTATGGCAAGCGAACTTGGTTAAAGACAAACCATGGAGTTCACTTTTTTAACCAATAAACTCGAGTCAACAATAACTATCATAACTTTATATGGGAATATCATCATAGAAAAGAAGTCAGAATGAATTTCCCTCGCTTGATAAAAAACTGAATCTATGTTTACTTGCTGCTCCAACTAAGTTATAAACTTTGACTTAGCTCATATTTTTAATGAACTGCCTACTTGTAAAAACAACTTTCAAAAATTGCCTAGAAATAATTACCAATCTCTAAATCACCTACAAATCCAAAATAATTTTAAACGAAGCAAGTAGAAACACATGAACTGTAGTTGTTCTGGCACGCTATAAATACAAACTGGAATATCAAGAATCACTTTGCAGCATATCTATTCCATTTTTCCATTCGAAGAAATTTCAAAGATAAAGATTTGAGCTTCATATAATCATATGGTTTCACGTTCTTTGCTCTTTAAAAATAGGTTGTATCTATTCATTTTAGTTCTGATTAATTTACTCGTATTAGTATTTCTTTCTTACTTCATTAATATAGAGTATATTTCATTCCTTTCTTAGTGATATCATCCTTAGGGGGAATGAGTATCATGACTTATTTTTGCTTTAAAGTTCATATTTTTATGATGGTCGCAATTATGCTTCGAAATTTGGGACCGCTTATGCATGTGTGGATTTAGTGAAAACATTGTCTTTGAAACTAGGGTTTGCTCTAACATATCATAGGACGGGGGATCTTGTAGTCACTTTCATCTACCTGCTCCCAACTCATGGCCCTATTTGTGTTGTGAGATGATCTCTTACGTTATCTGCCACAAATTTCATTGATCTTAATGGCCTGTAGTACCAACGTTCACAAAATTAAAGCATAACAATGAACTTTAAATTTTCATTAAAATTAATTGCAATACAAATGCGGAGGAAACGAAAACAACGTTACATAAAAATAAAGTTACATAATTGAATTAAGAAAATTGTAATACATAAATAAACGAAGGCAATATAAAACGGGTGTTGGATGAGGATTTCTGTTAAACAGACGTCCCTTAAAACATATATCGGGTCATTCAAGTGAACCTGTCTGTCTCCCAGGGTACAATAGCTGGAGTAGTGTGTACTGTTAGGATTAACCTAGCAACCAAACTTTACATGGAGCTAGAGCGTGCAATTTGGAAATGAACGACCTGAACTATTTTTGTGGTGTGTGGTGTGGTATTTTACGTGTGTTGTGAGTTATGTCGGTGTCGGTGTGTCTCAGCTCTCTCCACACACTTTCTATTTATAGAGTTTCGATCAATTGACGACTCATAGGACACGTGTCGCACATGCATCACCCAACTAACACTTGTCGCATGTGCTAGTGAGGTGATGACACATGGCAACGAGTTTTCATACATGCAAGACTGTTGAGATATTGCACTGGCACGTGGCGTGGTGACTCAGCAGATCTATCGGGACTTGTCATAAGCCCATTACCCACGTCGACACTTGTAACTCATCATTCAGAGTGATGATACTTGTCATAGTACCCGGTCCAACCACACAAAAATACTAAGGATAAACTTAAGTGGTTCACGGAGATGCGAGCGTGCGCAGTGCAAAGTGCGCCATCAAAGCGCCCATCCCCGAGTCTGTTCTCTTGATCTCTAGCGTACACGTCGGGTGCTTCGTACCCTTTCTCATGCCACTGAACATATGACAAGCCACTGAATGTATCTTGTCACACTGAATGTGTCTTGTCATACAAGAATACATCATTGTGAGCTTTCCTTCTTATATGTCATTTCTTAGTTTCTTCTTCTATCAATATGCGTGATGTTTGTGTGCGTTGCGCTAAAATATATTATGTATTGGAGATTTAGCTTTACACAAGATCGTGTTTTAAATTTATAAAAGTGATTTCTACTAAAACTAAACACACACAAAATAGGCAAGTATACCTATCGTATATGTAGAATAGTATTGGTAAGAACCAAGTATCGATCCGTGGACACAAATGTTTCCAATAGCGAATTTTTGTTTTAATGTAATCGGAGAGCTTTAATCATTTTGGGTTGATTTTTGAACTTCTTATAAAATATAAATACTTATATATAATATATTGGTGCAAGAAGATAAATTCTAAACGAGTATTTCAATTATATGAAGGTTACCATCTAGAATCAAGAATCCACTCCGTTCTTACTTGATGATTATTAAATAAACATGTGATAAACTTGTCCTAATAATATATGATGGAATAGTCCCTCATTTCTAAGTGAACACATTCTATAAAATAAAAGAAAGTAGCATGCGTATTTTCAAGTCCATCCTATGCTTAATATCATGTTACCACGAGAATGTCAATTTAAATAGACAAGTAGTTTGGTAAAATAGAACAATTAGGATTGACTTCGATTTCTCAAATACCAACCCTAACAACTTCGAGTGGTTGTAGTTACTCACACAACCTCCCCTTGGTTGATTAGATTAGGCTATAGTTACACATTCCCTTAACATATGATTTCTTTAACTAGCATGATAACCTAAGCAATCGTGTTAACAATGTTATTTTAGAATTATCAAAACTATAGAAATAGATCATTACCTATATCTCAATATTTCTAAGTACAACATAAGGATCCGTGTTTATCTTAAATAAGTTATCAAAGTATTCTTTTATTACCATTTCTAGTTTCCAAGAACCTGAATGATCATGAATGATTTTTAGTCATCAACCTTGATGTATTGAGTTAAAGTGATAAAACATTTATTCATCAATGAAAAATTTCAAAATAACCATGTACTTTACCAAACTAAACCACATGTTTCACATAATCATCAAGTAAAACAAAGTTTCTTCATAGATTTTAAATGGTAAATGGAGTTTAGCTCATAATGAGCATTGTTATGAACATTAAAAGTGATAACCATAACAAACACATGATTAAACTATAAGAATCTAACCAAATATAGATGAACCTCCCTTCTTAATGATGATGATGGATAATGATGATGTTGATGATAGTGGATGATAATGGTAACCTCCAAGCCTTCAAACTCTTCACAAGATCTTCAATATGAGTGTAATGTGAGTGTTTTTATAAAAGAAACCCGTATAGAGATTTTCTTCAAGCACACTCGATTAATGCAACATTCTCCTCTATTTTTAGGCAGTTTGAGGAAGTAGGCACATCCCCGTGTCTCTGGAGGCACGATCCCGTGTCCAGGTGTCCAGTTGCATTAAATGCTGTCAGATCGTACATGATGACTCACCATGGGGACGTGTTTTTTGAGGCACGGCTCCGTGCTTTTTAGTGACATGTGCTAATTCTTTTTGTCTTATCTGAAATGTGATCACGGCCCCATGGTGGATTAAGCACGGCCCCGCGCTTCTTTGTCCAGTGTTTGTCTTTTCTTGTAGATTTTTGTCTTTTCTTGTGTTCAGAAGCATGGGGGCGTTGTTCTTGAAGCATGGGGGCATGGTTGAGGTTTTTCTTGTTTTTTCTTTCGTTTTTCTTCGTCTTTTCACTTGTTTCTTTGTTTAAAGCTTGGGTTTACCTGAAATCGTATTTTAATTTGATAAGTAGCTTTCTGAGCTGTATTATTCGATAGAAGTTGCAGTTTTTAGGGAATGCTAAAAAGATGTATAATTTTATGTACATCAAACATCCCCACACTTGAACCTTGTTTGTCCTCAAGCAAGCTATTTATAAATTCTCTCTAAAAATAGCAAGTTAGGACCATAGCTTTAAATATCCCCAAAAGAATTCTATGAAAATGAGAACAAAATAACCAATCATAAATCATAGGAATATATGTAGTGATATATAAAAAGGTGATTTGTTTTTATGAGCTTCTGTTTATGCAAAACGTCACGTTCTCATAATGTTCACTCACACTTGGTTTATATATCTGATCATACCTGTGATGTATGTATGTGAACACTCTTAGCCAGAATGTGACTTGTGAAAAATAAGCTTGTAGCAAGTTCAAATCTCCACCTTTGTGAAGGGTTGCATAGATCAGAAGGTAGTATGGGTTGGTTTTGTCTAAATAGGGGTTGGTATTTGTCGGTTCAGGGTTTTAGGTTAATGAGGATGGTAAATACAACTTTTGCTGATTGTTGGGAATCTTAAGATGTCTTCTATGGTTAACTTCTATTCTCCCATTTGTGTGATTCTTTTTAAAACAAACTTAGTGACTCTTTTAAGGTCAGATCGTCAAGACCAGTTTTGTCGAGGATGTGAATCTGTTCTTCCTCAATCTTACTCTGAACATAACTCCCAACTCTAATGGATCGTTCGGCTTTGAGCCTAATAGCCCCCCCACTCTCATTAGTTTAGTATATTTATGTTGAGACTGAGTTTGACTTTCCTACATCTTCCTTCGTGGGACCAGTTTCCGCATCATAAGCATCGTTCATATCTTTTTGCTCTTCTTTTAATTGCGCTTTTGGAAACTCCACAAAATGGTGGGCTTTGTTCGTTTTGGCGCCACTTTTTTCTCACCTCATTGCTAAAGAGAAAAATTCTCTCCCTAAGTTCTGGAGGCAACCTAGGTTTTGCGAAATCTATGCAGCAAAGGAAATTGAAATCGAAAGAATGAATTTCCAGTTCTTTAGGGTCTGCCGGAAAAAGACCAGTGTTGTATTTTACCGGTGAGAGGGATAAAGTGGTAAGGTTTTGGTTTAGGGTTTGACAACGCCTCAGATATGAGATCTAAGATCTAAATACGATGAACGGATCTAGTTCATATTGAATACTCTTAACAGGTATTAGTTATAGATTATATGTTTATATAGGTTATATTATTAGTATTAGTTGCATTAGGTAATAACTTTAACGAAGTTCTGAATCGAGAGAGAACTGGACAGAGGTTCAATACTTTTAATTCTCAAAACTTAAATTAACAGAGGTGTTCACCTCTATATATAGAAGATGGATTCTAGTTCGTTACACATTCTGTAATGAACTAGTCTCCACTTCGTTACATTATATTACAGATAATTAAACATAACGAACTAAATTTCCCATTCGTTAAACATCCTTAAAGAATTGGGCGAAACATTAACTTAACAATCTAGTTCGTTAAACATCCTTAACGAACTAGACTGACTTAACGAACTAACTTAATATAATAATATTTCTTTTCATTAAAAAATAGAAAACAATAAATACAAAGAATCTATACGCAAAACCGTGCATTAACAGACACCCCTCGTCTTGAGCTCTTTGTCTTTAAATTATTTGAAACGCTTCGACTATCAGTCTCTGAAGCTGTGAATTCCATGTACATGACACACATGAACAACACGTTAAAACTACATTGCTCAGTCATAGTCTTCACGGCATTCGATATATATTTTATTCTTGAACAGCACATCATTGTCGGTCTCAGTCAAGTTCACGAGCCACATCGGATCAATAATCTTAATCAGCTCGGTCTTTAAGCCCTTTCCCAAAATAATAATGGCCTCGCCAGTACGATTGTCGTAATACCAGCGGTTGAAAGATAAATACATATGTTGATTCAGCGTCTTGACTGGAACACGCTTCATCGTATTTGGCGGCTTTACTTTAAGCACGAGCTTCCTCCAACCCGTCCTTGGATCAATCTCGTCAATACGTTTACGGGTTGGTATCTGCGGCTTAAAGATTTTAAACTCGTGGTTCACCTCGAACAACAAATGTTGGTGGAACCAATTTGCTTGGTGATTGCCACCATGGTTTATGAAAGGTCGACATGCGAGGGTACTAACATCCCAACGCGATAATGTGAGAACGTCAGCAATCTTTTCATAGTAATGGACCCCATTCTCCCATTTAACAATACAGACCTTTAAATCAGAATCATAAAGCCATGAAATAATGTCACCTCTTACTTTAGACACAGCTTTAAAGGAAGTCATCTGATTGGCTTGAGCACGAGCAACAGCTTCTACTTTCAGTTCTTTGTCAACATACCTGTATGCATTAATAATCTTACGTGCTCTCTTGTATTTATAAGCAAACCATCCTTGAATATCATCAAAAAATGGACCGGGCTTCGAATCAAACCTTGTATCAACACTCTTGCCCTTTGAGATTTTCTTAAATTGATTTTCGGCTGCTTTGACATTTTCTTCAGTGAATACTGGAGCACCCTGATCAACGTATGATCGTTGAAATAGATCAAGGTATTCCTCAGCCGTCACGTCCTCAATCTCGACCTCCTCGTCTTCATAAATAAATGACGTGTTAATCTGAATCATTGGATCATTTAAGATCTCCTCGTCATTCTCAACTTCCACATCCTCCTTTGTCTCTAACACGTTCAGCTCATCTTCATTCAAACCCAACAGTATAGAAATCTGCTCTCGTGTTAAGGACCATTCCACAAACTATCCTACTTCAATCTCATCAGCATTTACAATGCTTCTGATCACCCCCTCACCATCAATAAATATAACAGTGTTAACCTTTATCGACTCAATTGGCTTAACATTCGTCGAGTCCTGATAAACGACCAACTGACTGTCAACGGTACCAGCTATTCCGCTCGTACCTGCACCGGAGGATGAGCCGTGAGTTTATTTCGTCTCACTTCCCCAAGCACCTGACTCATCAGGATCTTCATCATCATTTCTGAGCTTCTTTAGTTCATAATCTTTGCAAGTAAGCTGCAGAATCATGTCCTCTTGTTCTTTAATTTTCACCCCCTGAGACGTAACAATCTCACGAAGGGCTTTGGTCTCTTTTTGGCAGAAAGAGACATAGCTCAACAGCTTTTTCTGATTATCCATCATACGCTCTTGATTAAGACGATCAGCAGACATTTGATTTTCATAAAGATGAAGTAAGCTTAAAAGCATATTCATCTGTTGATCTTGTGTCATGGCATGAAACGAGGGAAGGATTGGCTGAACAGGACCTTAAGGACGATTAAGCCTCAAAGAAATATCCATAGGAGGTGGTGGCATCATCGTCAGTGTTGGTGAAACCACCGATGTAGCAGTCGTAGGCCTTGGCAATGTAGATAAAACTGATTGTGGAATCATGCCAAGCCTAGGGTCAGATGTGAGTGTGGTTGTCAACGTGAGTTCCGGGGTGCTAGTAGTAAGCGGCACCACCGGTCGTGGAATAACATACGACCTTGGAGGCAGAACTCCAAAAGAAATACCAGCTCTAGTAGTCACTCGACGCTTCGATGACCCTTCACCAGCCTACGCTTTCCCTTTTCTTTTACGTTGAGCAGCTTCAACAGCAGCTGCCTCAACCTCAACACGACGTTGGTGATCATCTCCACCTTCATCACCATCGTCACCATCATTATCATTGTTCCCACCGGGTCTTTCTTCACGCCCAGAATCCGAGTCATCGTGGATCCAGCGATCATTAGGAGGACATTCATAATTAGGATTGGATACATGACCAATCAAACGCTTGAATCTTGGTGGAGAATCTTGACGATACCGCTTCATCCTTCTCATTGTATCCGCTTTCATGTGCTCCAATTTTAATATATCCTCGAGCAGTGTTGGATCGATCACCAAATCACGAATCGCATCTTGAACAAACATTTGGATAAATCGTGGATACATTAAGTATTTATTGCGTCATTTCTCTACAAGATATTTCTTTTTGAGATGATAGAAGATCATCTCAGAAAAGTTGAAAGGTTTGTTCAGAATTAACGCGACAAATGCCGATTGAAGCATGATACGTCATTAATCGAAACCACCTTTCCGTCCACCAAGGAAATGTATAAGAACATGAAGTAAGTACTTGTATGTGGGACACAAGTATGCCTTGTTATACATGGAACTATCCAGATTACCAGCGTAGAACAAACGATTAAATAGCCCTTTAATCAGCTCTTTATGATACTCACTCGGATCATCCATAGTGTCATTGAACCTCAACACCCATTGAAAAGTCCCAGTTGATATCATAACTGGTCTTTCATTCACCTCAGCAGCAATGTGAATTTCCGTCTCCAAAAAATGAGCAGTATTCCAAAATTGACGGATAATGCTGAACCGAACCTCAGGATCAACTGTGACAGCATAGTTGATACGTGAGCGACTTATGAAAGCCAGTATTCCCCTAAAATATCCTCATCAGCAAAGCCTGTATCAATAAAAGCACAAATGTTATGCTTTTTGTCGTACGGGAGTAATGGAAGATCCTGTTGTTGTTGTTGTTGTTGTTGTTGTTGTGGCTCAGTAGCAGGAGGATCTTAATCCATATTTTCAGCCATAACTATAAATAACCCCGAGATTTAGTAAAAAGAATAGTAAATAAAATTAAATATAATTAAAAGATAAAAATTATACTAATTTATAAACTATTAATTTTATAATAATTTCAAATGTCATTCGTTAAATAAGCTGATTCGTTGTAATGAACTGGTGATTCGTTATGACGAATTGGCTACTTCGTTATCAAGTAAATAAAGCGAATTAGATCTAACGAATCAGGAGTGAAAGGATAACAAATAAAAGTTTGATTCGTTATAAATAATTATCAATATCCCGATTCGTTTAATCTGTGTAACGAATTGGACACGAATTAGTTCCAATTCGTCACAACATAACGAATGGCCCTTAGGCTTAACCTTTGACTAATTAAAGTCCAAGTCAAAATTGGCAAGAACACCAAAAGTTAAAATTGCAATCTGAATGCTATTCATACATAATTAACGATGTAAAGCCAAACAAATGACCACAAGGATCTCGGAAACACATCGCGACATGAGTTGCAGTGTCCGTTTGCATCAAATCGTTGTATACATTATGTAAATTAAAGGTTTTAGATATAACTTAAAACCGATAACATAATCGATTAATTAACCCTTAAGATCTCCGTCAAAATTGACGAAAACCATTACGATAGAATCCCCTTTACCTTACAAATCAGAATTGATAATCAAACTTGATTTTCGTGAAGGTTGAACTTTCTGGAAAAATCGGCCAGAGTAAATTTACTTAAGAGGGAAGAAAATGAATAGTGAAGACAAATGGGTTTTCACATTTCCCTATATACAATGACGTGGCACATTCTCCAATGCAACGAATCATCTGATTCGTTTAAAATTTGAAATAACGAATCAAGTGATTCGTTATTATAATTAAATACGCATGTCACACGAATCAATAAAACAAAATAACGAATTAGAATCAATTCGTGCCTGATTCGTGCTTGATTCATTACATTATGTTTAACGAATTATAAGTCATTCGTTATAGAGTGGCGAAGCGAATTAGGTTAACGAATTGAATGGTAATTCGTTAGAAATGACCTCAATTTGTTATTCATAAATAACGAATTAGATTTATTTAATTTTAATTTGAATAACTAAATTAATTAAATAAAAGAAAATTTAAATTAATTAAATAAAGCAATATTTAAACTAATAAATAAATCAACGAAATCTCGTATCTCGATGATCAAATACCTTAACGACCTTTACCCAATGTGGTAAATTGTAATTCCTTAACGTGTTTTACACTCAAAAACACATAACTTAAAAATATTAAATAATATGTAAAAGAAAAAGTAAAATATTTTTGGTATTTTGAAATTTTTGATGTAAAATATTTACGAAGAAATACATCTTCAGCGAGAGAATAAAGTAAAACGCATAACAATCGCCCCAACGACTTTCCGTTTTCAGGTAAATGGCTATCCCAAACGTTTACAAGTAAACATCAGGACCAAATATATACACGTATATGTTCTTCAAATGTAAGTAATTGACATATTTTTTAGCGAATGTATGCAAAAATCTTTTTGGATTTTTTATTTACATACAAAAAACACAATCTTTTTGTCTTTTTCAAAATAAAACAAAAATTCACAATCTTTTTGGTTTTTCGGATTTTTCTATACATATAAAAACACAATATTTTTGGTTTTTCAAAATTTTTAATTTTTTTGGATTTTCAAAAGATTTAAACAAGAAAACACAATATTTTTTTGACTTTTTCAACTTTTTTAGTGTTTTTCGATTTTATCTATACAAACTAAAATCACAATATTTTTTTCTTGTACTTTCTATTTCACCCCCAAAATCCAAATTCAAAGTAAAATAAAAGAAAAATAAACCGAAAATAAAGATAATTATCCTTGTTTCAGGACATCAGCAAGGGTTTCTAATCCATTTAAACCAAGCAAAAAATTAAATCGAGTTTTGTCAAATGCTTTGGTAAATAGATCAGCTTTTTGAAAATCGGTATGTACTTTCTCAATAGATCACCCTCCATAGTCTGAGTCAGAAAATACGGTGAGTTCAAAATTATCGTCCTTCGGGTACCATAACCCGATGTCAGGATTTCCCCTCAGATATTGTAGAACACGCTTGACTACTGCTAGGTGAGTCACTCGGGGACTAGCTTGGTACCTAGCTCATAAAGATATCTTGAATCGGCTCAAGACATCGTTCAAATACTTAGTCTGGTGAATAAAGATTGCTTTCGTAGACTGATGAACCTGCAACCTTAAAAAGAAGTTCATCTCTCCCATCGAGCTCATTTCGAACTTTGTTTGCATTGATTTCTCGAATTCCTTACATAACTTGTCGTTTGTTGACCTAAAGATAATGTCGTCGACATATATCTGAACGAGGAGAAGATCACACCATAATTATTATAACATAATGTGAAGTCAACAGTCCCTCGCTTGAAGCCGTTATCAGTCAGATGGTCGGCAAGCGTGCCATACCAAGCTCTCGGGGCTTGATGTAGACTATACATGGCCTTGTTTAATCAGTAAACTCCATCCAGATAATCAGGGTCTTCAAAGCAAGGAGGCTGTAAAACAAACACTTCCTCGTGTAATTTACCATTGAGAAAAGCACTTTTCACATCCATTTGATAGACTTTAATATTCTTGTAAGCCGCATAAGCCAGAAAGTTTCGTATAGCTTCCAATCTTGCAACCGGAGCATATATCTCAGTGTAGTCTATACCCTCTTGCTGATGGAAACCTTGCACCACTAGCCGTGCTTTGTTTCTCACGATCATTCCATGATCGTCCTTTTTACATTTAAATTCCCACTTAGTCGGAATATGCTTTTTGACTCTAGCTGGTTTATCGATGATATCCCATACACCCAGTCGGTTAAACTGTTGCAATTCTTCTTGCATTGCCTCCACCCAAGAAGGATCTTCAAGTGCTATACGAGTCTTCGTTGGCTCTACTTGGGATAGGAATCAAGTGTATTTGGCAAGATTTACAATTCCAGAGGAATGTAGATCCGCATAAGCACACAATACATTATTTTCACCTGAGGAAGCAACTTGATGATGTGTTTGCACACCTACATCAAGTTCTGCAATGATGTTTTTCTTTGGATGATAATTATGAATCCTTAGAGTGGGATTCTTAGGAACAACAACATTGTGTGTTAAATTAGTGAGATTCTCCTCAGCATCATGAGACGATTCACCGATCTCATGTGTTTCAGGGAATGGAGCAAAGGAAGAATCAACAAAATGACCATAATCAAATGAAATTGAAATTACATCAGATGTATCAGGAAGATCATCTTGTGAAGCATCAACATAAACAGACCTAGAAGATATTGGAAGTAAGAATTGATATTCTAAATATGCACGAACCAAATCTTCATCAGGATGATCTTCCATTTGAGTAAAAGAATTAAATAAACTCTCATAATCAAACATCCAATCAGGACCTTTTCCTTGGGAAGGTGTGGTGTACCTTTGACAATCAACATGGTACCATTCCTTTACACAACTCGAGGTAAAGTTAAATACTCTCTTCTTAGGTGATGCGTAACCCAAGAAATAACCTTCAATAGCTTTTTCTTCAAATTTTCCTGCATCTTTCTTCAGCATAGTACAAGGACAACCAAATGGTTCCAAGTACTTTAAATTAGGTTTTCTCTTGTTTAGAAGTTCATAACTCGTCTTTTGAAGCTTCTTCAAAGTCAAAACACGATTGAGCGTATAGCAAGCAGTATTCACAGCCTCATTCCAGAATTGAACAGGAAGCTTAAAATCTACAAGCATAGTTCTTGCTGCTTCAATCAATGTTCTGTTTTTCCTTTCAGCCACCCCATTCTATTGTGGTACATAAGGAGCACTATATTCTCGATGAATTCCCTTTTGAACACAAAAGAAATCCAACACATTGTTTCTAAACTCCGTACCATTATCACTTTTAATACGTCCCACTTTCGGTTTATATAGTGATTCGATCTTAGTGATTAAGTTTTGAACCAGAACGGGTGTTTGATCTTTTGAACTCATAAATAAAACCCATGAATATCTTGAATAGTCATCAGTGACGACCAAACAATACCAATCACCAGCGATACTCGTACGATTCACAGGACCGAACAGATCCATATGAAGTCGTTCCAATGGAGTGTTAATGGTATTGATTAACTTAGATGGGTGTGACTTCTTTTTTTGTTTTCCCTTCTTGCAAGCAACACAGTGGTCAGATAATTTAAAATGTTTTATGGAAACACCTTCGACCAAGTCATTAGCCATTAAATTATTCATCTTCCTAACATGAATATGACCCATCATTCTGTGCCAGAGAATCGTGTCCTTTTCAGTTGCCTTCAAAACAAAACACGTTTCCACAGAAGTTGATGCTTTAGAAGACATGTTTAACACATAAATATCATTCGATCAAGGGGATCGCATGAAAACCATGTCCTCGGGAATGTCGTATCCCGGTTTTAGAATCAGACATTCTTTATCATTAAATACAGTAGTGTACTTCTTATCACAAACTTGTGACACACTTAATAAATTATGATCAACCTTATCACAATACTTGACTTTTTCAAACGTGATATGCCCATTCGAAATTTCCCCTTCTTGTGTTATCATACCCCCAGAATTCCAAGCAAAGGCAACATACCCTCCTTGAATATTTCTAACATTTGTTAAGAGATCAAGAGTTCCTGTAATATAACGAGAACATCCACTGTCCATTATCCAGTTTTCACCAGACATGTTCTTGGATGTACCCTACACACAAATTGAAAGTGATTAGTTCAAAAAGGTAGCCCAGGCCTCAGTCTTAGGCACTTTTTAACTTTCATGAGATGAATCAAATTTAATAGAATTTAATTGTTGTTCAGCAACTTGAGAATAAGTTACAGGCCTTTTAGACTTTCATCTTAAATAGACAGCTTGAACGACATTTGAGTTCACGTTCTTACAAATTGGTTCTGTTGGAAAAAACTTGGGCTTAGCATAACTTACATTCTCATTAACATGAATCAACTTTCGCGGATTCACATCAGAAAACATAATGTGAGTTTCATCATCAAACGACGTTGGTCGTCTCAAAATCTCCTTAATCAAAGGAACGGGTTTTGATTGTTCCTTGATGAATGAATGAAGATTTTGGGATTTCTTCAATCCACAGTTCCTCACAAAGTGACCATGTTCACCACACAGAAAACATGTTCTCATGTCAACACGTTCATGTGAGTGTTTAGCAGAAACATGTGCAATTGAAGGTTGATGATAAACTCCAGCAATTGGGCCCTTATCCAAGTCATCAAAAGTCACAGATTTTCGTTTCAAATAAAAATTTAAACTCGAACAATTTGAAAAGCTTTGTAAAGAATCGGTTCCATTTGACTTTACAAACTGAACATTTTTAGCAGATTTCAACAAACTTTTCGCTTTTATCAATGGATCTACCACTTTTGATGTCTTAGATTTCACAAACTTGTCTTCAAGGTCTTGTACCTTAGAAGTTTTATTGTGAAAGTCACTTTCTATCAATTCAGGTTTGATAATATCGAGTGGAATGTCTTTCTCAGTGAACATTGTGCTCATACCTTTGAGCTTAAACACACGACCAGTTGATGGCTTAGAAACAGTAGGATTGATAAAACACGTCAAATCCTCATAAGAAATTTTAGGTTTTTCTGATTTCTTGGCCTTCACCAGTTTAACCTTAACTTGCTCCTCTCTTTTCACATGAGATGTATGTGAACCATACACAACCTCTTCAAATTCATGAGGTTTACATAAAATGTGATTTGAACTTGGAATGTTCTTGTTTTTGTGTATCACTTCTGGTTCAAATACATCCTCAACAAGTACTTTTTCAACATTAACTTCAACAAAGACCTTTTTGCTTTGAATATGAGGTTTTTGCGATGAAACTTGAGCATTCACATTGTCATTTTTAAAGTTTTTAATATTTGTGTCAACAACTGGTTCATTAACAACATTTTCAACATTTACAGCAAAAGGATTTGCTGTGTAATCATTTTGAAATGGTGGAGGTACTTCAACAAATCCCACACCCTTTTTTGAATCTTTTTGCTTACTTGATACTTCAATAATTTCATTTAGAAAAAATGAGGAATTTCTGAATTTGCCAAATTTATTTTTCAACTCAAGAACCTCATTTTCAAGTTCAGTTATCTTAGAACGATGTTTCAATATTTCTTGAAATTTTTGATCATTGATTGTCATTTTGACAGACAATTCAGCTTTAAGGTCATGATTACTTTCAGATAATGCTTCAATTTTCTCTCTAGAATACTTTGTGTCTGAAATTGCAAGTGTTTTCGAGTAAACTTTGTTTATCGAGCAAACTTCATGCTTCAAGCACACTTGTATATTAAAATTAATATCTCAAGTGTCCTTCAAGTATACTTGCGAATTTCAAGTGTTTTTGAGCAAACTTTGTTTCTCGAGCACACTTATTGCTTAGAGCATAATTTTATATTAATATTTGTTAGACAAAATTACAAATTTTATCCTTTATTTAGTTTCTTTGTAGGCGGTGTACCTTAAACATTTATTTTCTACACGTTGTGTCCATTACGCTAACTGGGTTAGAAAAACTCAGTTAAATAATCTCACGTGAGGCGCATGAGAGGGCATATTTTCCGTTTCGTCTATACCAGCAAACAAAACCCTTTATCAGTGGTTTCCCTCTCTTTTTAACCCACCCCGATTAGGCTTCAATCAATTAGGGCCGGATGAGAAATTCAAATACTAGGGCTCAATTGAGGATGACTTACTGTGTTTGTGGCAAGGTAGTTGTTGTTCGAACTTCATGGACTGATAGATATCCTGGTCGTCGCCTTTTCTCTTGTCCGGACATGGTAAGTTTGTAATTCGATTTGAGTTCCAGTGAATCGTTTATCCTTCATCTTTCTCCTCTTTTCCAGACACCGGATTGCCCCTTTCTTGGATGACGTGACCCACCAATGTGTGAACGGGCAATGGAGATTATCTCAGGCTTGTTGAAGTCGAAAAGCAAAGTTGAACAAAGTTTAGATAATTATAAAGAACAAGCAAGGAGGATGAAAAAGAGATTGGTTATTAGTTGTTTCATTTTCATTGCAAATGTAGCTATTTGACTATATTTGAAGTTGCTGACTATTTGTATTTTGACTTTATTAGTTTATTTTGGACTTTATGTATTTTGACTATTATGTATTTCGACTATTATGTATTGTTGACTATTATGTATTTTGACTTTATTTTGGATGTAATTTTGGATCCTTTTAAGCAATGTATCATCAGTATTATGATGTAATGGATTTAATATGTTAATGCTAAATAGGGTGTTGAATAATGTGTTCAAGTGTGTTGAATAATGTGTTGACAAAGTATGATCCAAAGTATATCCAAGTGTGTTGAATAAGTGTGTTCAATGTGTTGACACATTATGCACAATCTGCACAAACAGTATGCACATTTGCACATCTTCACATCCATCAAGGGCAAATATGTCCTAAATAAGTAAAATCAGTTCCAAGGGCAATATGCACAAAATAATTCAAATCTGTTCCAAGGGCAAATATGTCCAAGCATAAGTCAAAATCACCAACAAAGCCAATTTTAAACCATAAAACAACCATTAAAAGATGAACAACATCCATAAACCATCTGCACATATGCATAAGCCATATGCACAATATGTCCAAGCCGTCTGCATAATATGCACATCATATGCACATATTCACATCCATCTGCACATATTCACATAATAATTCAAATCTGATCCAAGGGCAAATATGCCATAAATAAGTAAAATCTGATCCATAGGCAAATATGTCCAAGCCATCTGCACAACCATTAAAATATAACCAACAACCATAAATGCAAACAACCACCAAGTTAAATGATGAGCAACCATACTAAAAGCTACTTGCCATTAAACAACTATTAAACATTCAACAATCCATAAAACATTAGTCAGATGACAACTTAAAACATCCATAACATTAATCAGCAACATTAATCAAGTCAACAACTTAAAACATCCATACCATTACACATCCATAACATCCATAAAGTCAACAACTTAAAAGCTACAACAAAAGTCAAACAGTAGCCAGAATACATTAATCAACAACATTTTTCATGCATGATCTATTGTTGTGACCCTTTTGACCACATGTCCCACAAGTATTGGATCCTTTTGGCCTTGACTTTCTCACTGCCTTAGCTTTCTGACCTTCACCCTCCACAACCTTTCCTTTGCCCTTTGCATTAACCTTTGACTTTTTCCTTGAACCACCATCTTCCCTCTCCACTGTTGACTTTTTCCTTGATTTCTTTGGTCTTCCAGTTTGCTTTTTGAATTTAGGAGCTGTGATCTGTATGGGACTTGTGATATGGGCCACATACTCATACCATTGATAGGATACACATTGTAGCTATACATTGCCTTCCACCTATCCATTGTGTAAATTGGGTTGACAAATGTTCTCGCCTGCCAACAGTTCTGTCATGTGCACCCTTCACCCAAATACTTGCCGCCACATGTTCGCAAGGTATCCTAGTTATCTCCCATCTCCTACATGCATATGTATTTGTGGTCATGTTCACTACACACCGATCACCATTTGGTTTTGTGACCTGATAATGATCCTCACCATTCCAATGCACTTAGTACCTATCATCCAAATATGTAAAGCATTCACACATGTTACAACACATGTAAAAATTGACATACAACTCACCTGCTTGCTTCCTTTTTCACTAACTCCATCATTTGTATAGCATATGGTGTTAGTAACCCTGATGACCTATCAATTACCTTCAACACATTAACAATATTTCGCATCACATATTTTCTGATGTATTCCAGCAAAGTGATAATAGGCTTGTCCCTTCCATCTATCAGCTTTGAATTAAAGCATTCACACATATTATTGGTCAACACATCAGACATTGCTCTACATATTATAACAAAAAATTTAAAACAATGTCAGATAAATGATAAAAGTTGAAAGTTATTAGAGAATAAAGGATAAAAACTGAAAACTTACCAGTGAAGTGTGTTCTTGACCATGTTTATGGTGGGATCTTAGATACCCAAAGATGTGCCCTTTTGTTTAACTTTTTTAGGTTGTTCATATCTCTCTCATAGTGTGTAGGTGTTGTGCATTTGGCCAGCTTCCAAAGAGCATCCATGTAAAGCCTGCCGTTGAAGAGAGTTTTTAGGTTATCTTCAATGTGCCTAACACAAAACCTATGCTCTGCAGAAGGAAACAACTTATCTACAGCTTGTATAAGACCCTTTTGCCTATAACTCATAAAGGTAAACTTAGATATGTTTTTCAAATCCATGTCATCACCAAGTCATTCCAAGAACCATTCCCAACAGTTCATTGTTTTAGCTTCAACTACAGCATGTGCAGAAGGGTAGTATCCATTGTTTGGATATAGAGAAACTGCTGTTAAAAGTTGACCAGCCCAAGCACTTTTAAGGAAAGCCCCATCCATTCCCAAGAGATTGCTACCTATTTCTTTGAACCCCTTTTTCAAAGACTGTCACACCCCAGATCACGGACTAGGCGTGCGACGCTTATGTTGGTACCACATTTGTAAATATATCAGAGTTACGTATGAAAACCGGAATTCCTATATTTTATGTGGATTTGAATATCATATATTTAACAAGAGACGGGATTTATAAAATCAACAATTAATTGTTTTTACAAAAGATTACTTGTTTAATTACAAAACCACCATTTATATTTAAAGTTAAAAAAAAGATCCGAGCCATCGGATATCTTGAGCACTTCGAGCTTCGAAGCCCTACTCTTGGTTACCTACAAAAAGTTAAGAAAATACGTCAGCAAAACATGCTAGTGAATATGCTGACGCTAAAATATTTTCTTTTACTTGATTACCCCTCGAGACATAACTTAGGTCCGGCCCATGGTGGTTTAGGAATAATCTAGCTTTTAAAACAAACACAATTATAATCTCAAGTCTCTACACAAAGTACCCCAGCAAACACCGCAACGTTCGACATTACTTAGTACCATACGTATACATGGCCAGTCTCACTCGGACGTAACTTAGGTCCGGTCCATCGTGGCGGAGGTCATGATTAAGTGTGGCGCGGTGTGCCCACCGACTTTATTATCACATATGTAAGGATCCAAACAACCGTACAAGACAGCCTGAGGGCTAGCGCTTACGTTTTTTTATAACGTTTTAGAGACACGTAGTCCCATGTAATTCATTTCATTTATTTCTTTTGACTCGATTAAACAAGTTTGTAAAGTTAGAGCGTATTCACCTTTTTCTTTGGATCAGCTTCAATACATTTTCCGAGAGTCTTTCCCTTTTTCTTGCTATCTCACACCTATAGTACGAGTATAACTTTTTGTTAGTCGGATGTACAATCTGGCTTAAGACCTTTAGTCTCTTTTATAATGGTTACCTCGATTATATTTTCTTTACTTTAAAACCTTTAGTTAAAAGGTATTCTTTCTTTCTTTTCTTTTTATAAATTAAAAGTCTTTTTTTTAATTATTTACTTTTCTTTTTCATTTATAAGATAAACCTTTAGTTAATCTTATTTTACTTTTCTTTAAAACCCTACGTTTCCTCATCTCTAAGAAACGTATACTTTCTTTCTTTTTTTTATCTAATATTAATCATAAACTTAATAATATTTATAACGAAGATCTATATAGTAATCACATTTGATATTATATTCATATTCCTTTCTTTTCTATTCTTTGTTATGCTTTCTTTTATTTATCGAGGTATCGAGTATATCCTCGACTTACGGTTTTAAGTCTTTAATATTTTATTATTATTTTATTCGGGCATCATGCCTACCTTTCTTGGCTTAAATTTATCCTAGACAATCAAGCAACACTTTGGCGCCACTTCGTTTTCTTTATCTTCTTGATCAAACACTTTTCCTTCGACACCTATTCCTTCGCACACAAATATAGACGCACCAATACTTCTCCACATGCTGGCACACTTATCGAGGCGGGTTGTTGGGACATCTTGGCAACACCTTCTTTGTGTTAACATCGTCGATAAATGGCACGTACGTCGAGGAATTGTAGGAATTTGGGCACGGAAATCGAGGAATTTGGGTACGTTTTACGAGGTGATCGAGTGTACGTTCCTTGAGGTTTAGAGAGATGCTAGTGAGAGAGATGTATGTGTAAATTTGGTGTGAGAATGAAGAAACCCAAATTTGCTATTTATAGGCAATTTAGGAGGCTCATCGTGATACGCGATGGCCCTTGAGTTAGCCCGTCGCGTATCGCGACGTAACCATCACCATTCACCCCTAGCTCTGCCAAGTGGGCTGACGCGGTGCCACGTGGTGACACGTGCCACGCCTGTCACGCCTGTCAGACCACGTCATCGCGATACGCGATGACGTTGGCTCTTTGGCGATCGCGTATCGCCATGTGGCCATTTCTTGGGTTTATAACCAAGCCCTTCGCGATACGCGACGGGTTTGTCCTTTGTATCGTTGCGTATCGCTATGGGACAAGAAGACAGATTTTTCATTTTCAACCCTTAGGTTTAGAATTTGTCATTTTTGGTCCTTTATCTTTTGAACTTGGCAACTCTGATCCAAAATTTTGACGATGTTACATCCTCCCCACCTTGGAATGAATCTCGTCCGTGAGATTCCCTCTTAGAACAAGTGGGGGTAGTTTTTCTTCATTTGGATTCAATTTCCCAAGTGTATTCGAGGCATCTTCGTGAGTTCCACTTTACTTTCACGATTTTCAATGTGCATCTCTTCAATTTCTTTGTTTTCGAATCTTCAATTTGAATTGGTCGTTCTAGAAATTTTAAATTTTCATTTATTTCAACATCTTTTAGAGGCATAGACAAAGATTCATCAGCTAGACATTTGCGCAGATTAGAGACGTGGAATACATCGTGTATCCCTTGCATTTCTTCGGGTAGTGGCAGGCGATATGCAACAGTCTCGATTCGCTCGAGTATTTCAAACGGTCCTACGAACCGAGGGCCAAGTTTCCCTTTCTTGCCGAAACAAACGACGCCTTTCCATGGCGAGACTTTCAATAAAACTTTGTCACAAAGATTGAATTCCAACTCTTTTGGCGATCACGTGTCGTCTTAAGTCATTATCGGATTTGCAAGAATATGTTGGTGGTTTCTTGGACTATCTTGGGTCCAAACAATTGATTATCTCTAGTTTCAGACCAGCACATGGGCGTTCTACATTTTCGACCATACAACGCCTCGAAGGGTGCGACTTGAATACTCGTGTGATAGCTATTGTTATATGAAAATTCCATTAGGGTTAGATGGTTGTCCCAACTTCCACCTAAATCTATCACACAAGCGCGGGGCATATCTTCCAACGTTTGAATTGTCCTTTTGCTTTGCCCATCGGTTTGAGGATCATAGGTGATGCTAAGTTTTAACTTTGTACCTAATGCTTGTTAGAAGCTTTACCAGAAGTGAGACGTAAATCGGTTGTCTCAATCAAAAATTATAGACAACGGTAGTCCATGCAAAGCAATGATGTTGTTCACATAGATATTCGCTAATCTATCCATTGAGTATGATTCGTTGATTGGAATGAAGTGAGCGGATTTTGTTAACCTATCAACTAAGACCCAAATTGCATTGTGTTGATGACTCGTTTTCGGGTGTTTTGTGATGCAGTCCATTGTTATTAACTCCCACTTCCAAATGGGAAGTTCGGGTTGCTGAAGCAATCCCGATGGCTTTTGGTGTTCAGCATTGACTTTCAAACATGTTAGACATTTCGCAACATGCGAAGCGACGTCCTTTTTCATCCCATTCCACCAGTAGTTTGGTTTGAGATTTTGGTACATTTTGTCACTACCGGGGTGCATCATATACTTAGACTTGTGAGCTTTGTTCAAGATCTTTTCACGCAAGTCCCCAACGATTGGTACCCAAATTCGGTTTCCCATTCTAAGAATACCATCGTCACTCTTGGATAGCGAGTCAGTGGTGCCGCTACGTTTTTCATCGGAGATCTTGTTTTCATTAATTGCTTGGAGTTGAGTGGATTTGATTTGTTAGATAATATCTACTTGGAGTTCTAATGCTCTGACTCTTATAGGTTTTTCATGTTCCTTACGACTCAACGCGTCAGCCATAACGTTGGCCTTACCTTCATGATAGATGATTTCGCAGTCGTAGTCGTTTAAAGTTTCCATCCAGCGTGTTTGACGCATATTGAGTTCTTTTTGTTCGAAGATGTGTTTCAAACTCTTATGATCGGTATACACGATAAATCTTACTCCATAGAGATAATGCCTCCATATCTTTAATGCAAAGATTAGGGCGCCTAACTCTAGATCGTGAGTTGTGTAGTTCTTTTCGTGTACCTTAAGTTAACGAGAGGCGTAAGCGATTACTTTCTTGCGTTGCATTAGTACGCATCCTAATCCAGAATGGGATGCGTCACTAAAGACTACAAAATCCTCGGTACCTTCTGGCAAGGCCAGTATAGGTGCTTGGGTGAGTTTTTGTTTAAGTATATCGAACGCCTCTGGTTGTTTGGTTCCCCATTCAAACTTGATATTTTTGCGAGTCAAAGAAGTTAGGGGAACGGCTATATGAGAAAAGTTTTCGATGAACCTATGATAGTAGCCAGCCAAACCTAAGAAACTACAAATCTCGGTTGGTGACTTTGGGATCTCCCATTTAGAGATAACTTCAATCTTAGCGGGGTCCACTTGAATACCATTCAAGTTTATGATGTGTCCAAGAAATTGCACATCGTGTAACCAGAACTCAGATTTTGAGAACTTAGCGTACAACTTCTTGGTTCTAAGTATTTCAAGTAAGGTTCGGAGGTGACTTTCATGATCTACCTTAGACTTAGAGTAAATAAGTATGTCGTCAATGAATACGATAAAAATTTATCCAAGTAAGGTTTACATATTTGATTCATCATGTTCATAAACGTGGCTGGTGCATTAGTGAGTCCAAATTGCATGACCGTGAACTCATAATGTCCATACCTTGTTCGAAAAGCGGTTTTCGGGATATCTTCAGATTGGACTTTGAGTTGATTATAGCCAGAACGAAGATAGATTTGAGAGAAATAGCTTGCGCCTTGGAGTTAGTCGAAAAGATCGTTGATTCGAGGGAGTGGGCATTGATTCTTGATTGTGACTTTGTTTAGGGTTCGGTAGTCGATACACATGCGCATGACCCATCTTTCTTCTTGACAAATAAAATTTGCTCCCCGCGACGATGAACTTGGTCAAATGAAACCTTTCTCCAGCAGTTCGTGTTTCTTCAATTCTTTCATCTCGATCGGTGCTAGACAATACGGGGCTTTAGCGATTGGAGCAGTTCCAGGCATAAGATCATCCTAAACTCTACTTCACGATCGGGAGGGATTCCAGGAAGTTCTTCGGGAAAGACATCAGCAAAGTCGGTGACAATAGGTACGTCATTTATCTCCTTCGGTTTGGGTTCTTTGGTGACGTAGGCCATAAATGCTAAGCATCCTTGATTTAAACATTTGTTA